>NW_009619135.1:36384-62353 GCF_000690535.1 Cariama cristata | reverse complement strand
ACTCTTTCCTCCCTTCTGCTATTCATCTCCTTGTCCATATTCCATCCAGATTCAGTGAGAGCTTTTAGATTTCCGCAGCTGGTAATTCCGGCCCTTGAGTTTCTGGAAAAGAAGAGACAGAGGCAGTGCAGCAAGGAGTTCACATCTACAGCAGCGTAGAACAATTTCGCTTGTCTGAAAAGGAGAGAAGCAGGGGAAAACACTCTGCTCAATGTTCACCACATGGCTGCCTCCCAGAAGAGCCCCTCCCTACCATCAGCTGGGATTAATAGTGAAGACCAGTCATGTGGGTGAGGTAGAGCTGACTTCTAGCAATAATATATATATTTACCTTTGAAGAAGAAACAAGAGGATTTCTCTAGTATCAAAACAGTTAAGTTTGGAGGCAGTAAAAATCCAGCATGGAAAAAATCAGATTCATCACTCAAGGGCTAGAGAGACACTCTCGGAAAAAAGCACACATGCTTTTCAGAATGATATAAACTCACATATATACATTATTTTTATTTTCTTCTGTAGCTAGTAAATCACAGGATTAAAGCTTTTAGTCTTACTGGGATGCTTTCCCCATTTGCTTCATGGTTTTCTTTCAGAGTTTCTAGGAGGAAAAAAATCCTAAAAATTGATTTAATTTTGCATTTTATCTGTGCTTCACTGATGAGAGTAAAAGCCAAACCGATTAGAAATTGGTCATCTACATTTAGTAACTATGGGATGCAACTTACAACTCACTCCCCAAAGGCCATTTTAAGGCAGCCTGAGAGGCCTTTACAGCCCATCTTCAGCCTTACCCTAGTGCAGTTAGCAAGTTTTAAAAACTAGCTCAGATTCTCCATTCCATCTCTGCCATCACAACAGTAAGCATAAACCTCTCCATTTCTGCAAGAAGGATCAAATGTGGTAGGGAGTAGAGTTCACCAAAGATGACTTTGACCATCTACTGAGCTGAACCAGCTAGAACAGAACTTTTTTATTCTTTAGTAAAATTCATATAAACCTTGCTGCTCACAGCAAGGCCATGAAAACAGTGATGTTTTACATGTGTGCATATAAACAACTGCTCTATCTATTGCACTTTACACATATACAGGTCATACTTCACTTTTATATCCAATATGCCCTAGGATAAATCTGCTTTTTAGAAAAGCAAAGCACTTCCAGCTAACCTACTAGGATATTAACAGAAGAGTAACAGTGGCTACCTGAAACTCTACATTGGCTGTAAAACAAATCAAGAAGCTGAGTAAGCATTTGGGTGGCTATCCTGTGCCGATCTGGGTGTTGCCACAGCTATACACATACCAAGACCCCTACTAGTTAGTTTAAATCTGCTAAGGTGCATGTACATAAGCAACTGTATATTTTTCTAAAAAAACAGGCATACTCATAAAGAAGTGTCCATCATACGCAGTGGATTGCAAAACAAACAAATTTACCTATCTTGTACAACTTGGGGCTAAAGGAAAGCTTTGAAAGACAGAACAAAACTCCTTTCCCTTAGGAACACTTATGAAAGTGTTTCTAAGACTTAAGAGAAAGAGCAGGCCATATGCAAGGTTGCCAGCCTGTGGCTTGAGATCACAGACTTTGCTTTCAAGCTCTCTCATTAGCTCCCTGTGTAATCCCATCCCAGTTTCTGTATACCTCTCCTGTAAAATCAATGATAGTATGCTGCTCTGCCTCTTCAGGGATGAAAACAGATACAGTAATCTGTGAAGCCCACAATGAGGGGCACTATGCTTAGAAGCTCTACAGAAATTCAGCACCTTAGCTCTTCATTACAGTACAAGCTGTTCAAGCATTTACTGTAAGACAAGAAACACTACTACTCTGGACAAAATCAGACTGAAGATTCAGGCAGATCCCAGAGAGAAATAACACAGCTAAAAATTATCCTTCTGCATCCTGTTTCATTAAAGTTTCATTTGCCCCTCCCAGCCTCAGATGGAAACAAAAGCAGCATTTGGCTCCTCCTCTCCAAAACAGCTGTTCTCTCCATAACAGTGAGAAAATATTTTAAACAGCATATTCAATTAATATAGACTGATGATACAAAAGCAATCATTATCAGGTGAATATAATAGTTCTTACAGAGCAGTTGTATCTATGCCATCTACCCATATTCCTTCTGAACTTTTTCCCACACACTTGACCAAACAGGCTGCTAGTTTTATCAAACAGTTGAGTGGGTCTGAGAGAATATCATTGATTTTTAGTGCAGGACATAAATCAATGGAGAAAAGTGCATTTAATCCCTTCCCCCGCTCTTCAGAAGCCAAGCAGCACTGAGCTTGTCTCTCCGCATTACGAGTCTGACAGACGATGTCCCAAGCTATGCTGTAAATACCCAGCGCGTTGCTTTGCTTTAATAGAATCAATGCATCAGAAACGAAGACAGAGAGAAGTGTTGTCACCCTTTGCTCACTGCCCAGCCTCCACCAAAATCCACAAAGCTGGGATGTTTGAGGGATGTACACAGAGAAGGAGGGGGATGTAGAGAGTGAAAGAGTAGGCCATGCATGCAAAACCTCCTCTTCATCATCTCAGACAAGCATTTCCACAGTCTGTTCTCACATCACATTCAGCCCCTTCAGGAAGCTCCTCAAGAGCAAGTTATGCTTTGGGGTTCAGTGGGGATTCTCCCTCTGGTGTTCATATTTGTTATGGCAAGGGCATCTCACTTGTTCATATAATTGTTCCAACGAGAGGCTAGTAAGGGCCAGTGTAACTACAGATAAGGACACCCATATCACTTGCACCAGCACATCCTTTCAAGACCTTCACCAATTGTATTTGGGGCAATAGGTCCTATCTGCAGCACATTATTTTTCCACAAGAGGCAAATTCTTCTAGTAACCTCATGAATGGTTTTACCTGTTGGTATACAACACTAGCACAGCATGGGAGATATGTATCATGCACTTCTCAGCAGGGAGAATAGTGAAAAAGAGAAACTGATGTTTGATATCATAAGCATTAAGGAAAAAGGCTTCATAAGAAACCCTTATAAACTGGGTTAGGTTTTTAGGGATCCCATACCGCTGTTGACAGACCCTAACTTTTAAGTCTAAGGTAGGTTCAGATTAAAATACCTGTATACAAACATCTGTAGAAATCCTCATGGGCCACAGACCAGCTTTTTCATGGTCGTCCCTGGTGCTGTCTCAGTTTCAGCCCCTTTCACATTTGCATGAGTAACCCCTTTCAGGAAAACATGCTCTCTTAGATCTATACATCCCAAGAGCCTACCCAGCACTTGTTAGCTTTTTCCTACACCTCAACTAGCAGAAGCATGTGGCAGAGGATCCTTTCTCTAAGTCCTACTACTTTTTTTTTATCAGGTTATTCCCTTCACCTTGCTCTTCCTCCTCCAGGGAAACAGCTGCTTGAGATGTAGCTGCCCCCACTCCTGCAGAGCTGCACACTATCTTCTCAACACTAAACGGTGCTGCATGTGTCCAGCAACAGCTCTAACACCCTCATCACCTAAAATGTACCCAGAAGCCGTATTTGCTTCCAGAATCACTATTACATAGCAGTAACACAGACTATTGCTACTCAGCTACCCACTTGTGTTGACTATTAAGTCTGTCCTCTGAGACTCCCAATACAAACTTAATCTCACAGTTTAAGTTATTTAAGCAGCTTATTGATACAGCCAGTGGAAGAACAGGGTTCATCTACCAGGAAAGCCAGATGAGCACTCTGAACATCTTGAGCAAAACCATGTTCTGTTCACTTTTTGGCTTTGCAACTGAGAAAGAGCATAAGAAATACTCTGACAAAGGAAAGACAAACCACACAAACAAATCAATCTCCAAACAAGAAAACTTAAGACAATCAGCAAGGAATATTAGGGTAAAAAATAAAACCCTTCACACAGATTTCTTTTCATTATAAGCCACTGATAGAAATGCTGCTTTATACTACATCAGGACTCAGATATTGACTTATAAAAAGTTGTTTAAGAAGCTCTTATGTCTCAAGCGGGCTTTAATAATTGATTATAAAAGCACTATTAGTCATTTAGTATTAGTAAAAATTCTCACTTCAACAAGCCTTAGCACTCACAGTGTCAGTAAATATATCTCTGAAAAAAAAAACCACAACAAAAAAAGCTCCTTAAAGCACTAGCTAGCTTGAAGTGCCTCAGTCCACAGAGTTGTGACCCAAACATTTATTTTAAATGAAAATACCATTACTACTTTTTTGGATAACATTATTTTCTATGTAAGCTTGTAACTATAGTCTGTATCTATACTTTAAGAAACAAAAACTAAAGAGTTCCTCATACACAGAAACATCATTTTTAATCTTTATTAACTTTAGGTTGTTATTACAATAGCTAAAAACCAAGTACAACATAAACTACTTACACTGTACTATTGATTTTATACCAGAACACAAACCAGGTCAAGGTTTTATTTTCATTAACACCAAAAGCTTTAAGTATTTTTACAATATAAAGCTTTTGTTTTCAAGCAAAGCCCCAACAGAACTTTCCTAAGAAAGAAAATATACCCTCAACTAAAATCTTACCACCTAGTCTAACAGAACACAGAATCATCATAAGCAAACAATACCTTCGCCTTAACTTTAGAGTTCAGGCCTCCTCTAACAAGAAGAAAGAAAAAAAAAACCACCAAATCAAACAACAAAGAATGCTGGGTTTTATTCTGTTTCCTCTGAAAAACCTGCCAATGAAACACCATGCTTTAATTTCTCAGCTGTGAGATTGGAAAATTGGCAAGTAAAGCTTATCTGTGAACCACAGGTGTGAAGCATATGGGATTAAGCAGGGATGGTTGGAACACAGGTGTGGAGCATATGAGATTAAACAGGGAGGGTCAGAACACAAGTTAAAAAGCAGGAGAGCAGAACGTCTGGTTTTTTAGGTGGAGAAGTTGTGGTAGAAAAAAATTTAATGGTTTGTAAGTTTAAGGGTTTTAAAATTTTTTTTAGGTTTGTATTTTAACGTATATGTAGTTGATGATAATAGAGAATGTTGGAGGAAAAGCTGAATAAACTAGCTAGGAAGAAGTAGGTATGTGAAAGTAATGGCTGAGGAAAAGAAGAAAACATGTTTGCTGCTTTTATTGTGCAGTAAGTAAAAACTATGGGTTTTGTAATACTTTAGTATAAGCCTATTTTAAAGTAAGTACAAATTCAACGTATTGGGGAATTATTTGAGTGTGTGAGCTTAATTTTATTGTAAGTAAAATACAGGAAAACATAAGAGGAAAGATGCTGGAGAAGGATTGATTGAGACTGCTTAAGTATTACTCTGCCTAAACCTTAGCTTAGAGGGGATTGAGTAAGTGTGGTGGTTTTCTTGTAAGTGTTTATGACTTCTGAGAGTTAATAAGTTAGTTCTGATGGTGTTTTTTGTGTTGGTGTAGCTTTATGTTGGAGAAGCTTATGCACTGTTGAAGCTTTTAATAAGGGAAGACAAATACATAATTCTTACTAGATTCAGGCCTTAAAATTCCTTTTACTTTCTTACCGTGTAGTTGTTTCTTAAAAAATAAGAGTAGCTTACTAGCTTAGCATATTTGAACTGATAAGTATTCTTGAGCCTTCCTGCCAACCCTGTCACTGACCTATTATGTGAATATTCAGCACATTATTCCTTTGCATGTTTTCTCTTTTTCTTCTGTACCGCTTTTACATAGCACAGTAGTTGCTAGTGATATGGAATCTGTGTCTTAGCTGGCGTCTTCAAACATTGTTGTGAAACAAAAACTAGAAAATCTGTTTGTTAAGTGTTTTCACAGTACAAAGCACTCTTAATTCTGGGTATGAGCTCTTTCAGGAATAGAGGAAACTGAACATAAAGCAGAAATTTGCTCAGGTGCTTAGAAACAAAAGAAAGCAATAATGTTGTTTACTATAATTGAACAGATAGAACAGAATTTTTAATTAGCTTTAAAATATAGTCCTATAATACTGATTAATAAAACTTTCAAAACTCCTTGCAGCTGTTTTTTATACTGGAGTGTTTGTCTTTCTTCAATTGCAATGAAGATAAAGCTCATCATGAACACTGTCTTGACCTATAGAACTTTCCTTGTTCAAAGGACTCAATAAAGGTTAGCAGAGATGAAGTCTGACCTGCAGAAAAAATAAGGAGTTTTGCTTACCCCAAGAACAAATGTTTAAGCCTTTTTAAGTGAAACTGTTGAAGGTAGAAGGTGAATGTCAATTTGAGTCTTCTGTTTTTCTCAGCTTTAAACAAATATCTCAATGCTTTCAACATAAATATCAGTGCTGCCTTTGAACAAATTTACAATAATATGCTCTAGAATAGCAATCTATAATGTGCTTCTGAATTGCTTTCAGGTAACTTCTGTCCAAGTACTCCTGCCCTTTTAACCTCTCTTCTACTAATAAACAACTAGACTGAAGCTTACATTCTCGACTGCTTCCATCATACGATGCAGTTTGTATGACACAGTATTGTGAGCTGCCTGTAGAAAAGTAAGTCCTTTGGCTTGGTTAACAGAACGTGGTGCATTTTGGTTACCAAACAAGATTTTCTTCTCAACAGAAGAGATTATTTAGAAGTTCTGACTTGGAAAAGAAGTGTCTTAAAATCAAGAAGAAGGAAGAAATGCCTTGAGTTCTCCTATAAATATGTTTATGAAAGCTTAGCAGTGAACTTGAAGCTGCTGCATATGGTAGGCAGGGTACTCTAAGAATATCCATGCTGAGACTGAAACTGCAAGTCCCAAGCTACAATCTGGTTCTCTTGTAGTTCTTATTTATTCAGCCTTAGAGAAGGGGAGAGGAGGAACTAGCAGGTCATTTCTGTGTGGAAGTGGTCACTCTATATGATTTCCACATCCCTGCTATCTCTACTTCTGCTCTCTTACAGCAGTCATCAGTTTGTTAGCAGCAGTGTTTAACAGCTGAGTAAGATCATATGTGACTCTAAGGAAAAGGAAAGATTTGTATCAAACCAGAGAAGGCAAAGAAACAGCTTCTATCTTAGAAATTTCTCTCTCACCTATTAGCCTTGTCATTAGGGACCATGGTATGCATAAAACTGATCTGTTGACTACTACCCAGTTCAAGTCAGAAGTGGGTAAAAGTTTTTGATGTGCAGTGGCTGTTTGCAGAGTCATAGGAAACAAATTTGAAAACTTGACCCAAGTGCTTAGTGGGTATACTAACCCCACACACTGTTACAATGACCTAGCACAGGAGAGGGGGGAAGGCTGAAGTTAAAGTGATTCATGGAGACTTGTGGGCTCATTTTCAAACATTTTTTTTCTAGGTCAATGTTAAAAAACACTGTGAAGTGAAAATGACGTGGGGGTAATGTGGTTTTGAATGGCAGCCAGTCTATTGCAAACAGGGGCCAGGCAGAAACCTTCTATCCCTGGAGTTTTGTTTTAGTCTTCGTTAACGCAGAGTCCACTTGGAGTATGTGGAATAACTAAAGAGCATATTTATTCAAGGATAGCTGATACCAAGTGTTAACTGGAATGGCATTATGGACTGGTATGGAGATGATTGTGTGGCATTTAAGCACCTGTGGTCCTGGAGTCTGTTCTGCCTCTTCCACCTATGCTGAGATACAACAAGCTGTTAAGCTGTGCCTTAGTTTACATCTCCATAAATACATTGGAAAGGGTTTTTTTTGAGCTGCTTAGAACCTCTTTTTAGCACTTTGATGTTGTAAGATCAAGGCTGCCTGTTTGTAGGTTATAGGTAGTTTGGTTAGATGGGATCTGTTTCTTCCCTTGCTTTACAATTGTTGCACTTGAGTTGTATTTTCTTTGCAGTCAGATTTTCTAACCTCAGTGGCTAGAATGACTAGATAATTTCATTGGATATCTATTGTTGCCAGAAACATTCACAAAACCACTGGGACAAATTCCTTGTTTGCTAATGCCATACTGAGCATACAGTGCCTCATAGTCAATTTCAGGAACTCTCCAACAAAAATAGGAATGCTGAAGTATGCATGTTTCTATTGAAATTGCTCAATATCTAGATTTAATGACTTTTCATGTCTGTCTTTATCTTGTTGTGCAAGACTGGCATATTTTAGAATAGAATCATAGAATCATTATGGTTGGAAGAGACATCAAAGATCATCAAGTCCAACCGTATACCTGATGCCACCATGTCCACTAAACCATGTCTTGAAGTACTCCTGTAGTTGGAGTTGCTTTGAACACATATTTTGTTCATTGCTATTCAGCTATTGTATTGATATTGTGCAGTGTGCAACTGTTCTGGCCATACTCAAATGTGTGGTATGTGTTTTAAGGTGACCTAAAATTTAAGATGTTTTATGTTTGTGTTGGCATTGCAGCTGGCATTAAAATGCTACCTTTTGTCTACAGTATGAGTACCAACAGGTATTTTTCTTCTGCTTAGATGACCACATGTTATTCATTGATTGGGCACTTAAAGTAGGTACCTACTGTTATTAGTACATCGCTGCTTTTACTGGAGTTAGTCCAGCTAGATCTGGGTACAAAATGGAAAAAAAAAAACAGGAAAATACTTGTAAATGTGCTGTGTCTTAGTATGTCAGTAAATGACTTGTCTAGCAGGACTTAAACTAAATTTTTTAAAACCTTGACTGCAATTGCACTAACTACCAGGTGAAAAGTTCCATATGTGTAACCCAACTCCTCCTCAGTGCATAAGTTCAAACTGCTTGTTTGTTTATCTGTTTTCAATAGGAAACAAATGATGGTGAGCTATACTGGCCAGAAGAGACAGAACATGGCGAAATCCTGCAATTCTGTGGGTATAATGGAATATGAACACTACCCTTTCTATACCTATGTTGTTTGAATCCTGACTTAAAAGAAGCCCTTGTAGAAAGCAGCCCTTGTGCAGCCTCTGCTTGTTGATACCTGTGGCTTAAGTGGGATGTATATGACAGTCTGCTAAGAGTAGACTGAGGTCCAGATGCTGAAGAGATACCAAACCTGAAAATGTTTCTTTGAATCAAAAGGAATTTTGTCATTGAATTAGAGGTGACTTCCCATGTTTAATGAGTACCAACCTTTGGTCATAATGCAAGTGTTATCAGACTCTTGCATTGTGTGCTGCAGTACTTGCTTGCTATTGATTAGAAGTAGAAAATGTGTTGTCAACTAATTTTTCAGCCTGCTTTTATTTTGGTGTCTTCAACTTGACATCTCATGCATACTTACAGATGGTTAAGACTTAATCAAGTTTCCAGGACAGTGAAGTGATGCCTACATTACTCTGAAAGAATGTCTGGAGAGTCTGAATGTGGTTTTCTTTGCCTTTCCTCATAGAATGTTCTCTCTGGGCTTGTTTTAGAGGACTTCATCTTGTTGCATCTAAGGCTATGTTGTGGGTACTTGCTCTGTATGTCACTAAAATCTGTATGCAATCCTATGTACAAGGATTTCTTTATTTGACAGCTTTATTGCACTGGTTGCTAATGTAGTTGAACTTGTGCAAGTTGCTGCTGTAGATTGTATTGCATCATGCTGCTTAGCACTATATGTGACTGTTAAATTTAATTGCTGCAAACTATGATTTAGTGTACTGTTGTGCTAATAAATAAAGCAAGGCAAACATCTGTGTAGGTAACCTGAGGCACTTCTCTTAAGATTTCAAAAAATCTTTGAGACTTTTGGGTGCCTGACTCAGGAAAACTGATGGTTCTGATTAAGTGATTGTGTGTTGATTGCATGAAAATGGGAGACCTCCAGCCTGTCCAAAAAGGACTGTGTCAATTATAAAATGCTGGCTTTTCAGTATGGACTCTAATGAGTTTGGGTTTGTACCCTGTGTGTCCATATGCTTCAAAAAATATTGAAGCTTGTGAACTTGCCTGGGCACACTTGCATGTGCAATCATGTTGTTGCACACTCATGCATATATGAGCTACATAATCTCTTAGCTTTTCTGTTGCAGTTTGCTTGAGGCAAATGTCCTGTGAGGTTATGTTTAAATAATGCCATCTAAGATAACCATTTAATGTATATTACTAATTTAATGTGAGCTGTAAGGAGTGAAGGTTACAAGACCTGTTCTTTCAGCTCCTATTAAAATGCCAGCATGGTCACCGAGACTGTGATGCTGACTCTGGCTAAAAGACACTCGGAAAGGTTTACTGCTCAGTTGCTAAACCTTTTCTGACAGTCCCAGTTGCACCAAAGCCATTTAAACCCAAAGGACTCTTCTGAGAAGTGACTGGAAATCTTGAATGCAGATGAGGGACACAGACCATGGGAACTTGTGATGCTAATGCGGACAATGTTCTTAAAAGTTACTTTTACAGCTCTGCCTTTGTTATCAAGTTATGACTGGATTAAATCCACCCCATTCTTCAGAAGAGCTCAAGCAGTGAAGTAAAGGCAGTGAATGCTGCAGGCTCATGCAGGAAATCCCTTGACTCTTTACTTGTGGCTCCATGTTCTTGTGTGGTGGTCCGAGTGATAGTCAAATCGCTCAGGCATCAGTGGGCAGCCTGGAAGAATCAGGGCCATGGTTAATAGGAGTAATTTGATAACTGCTCAGGCCAGTACATCAGGGGGCAATTGCTTTCTGTACAAGCCAGCTGTCTCAGAGGAGGCAGTACCTCAGTAGAAACTGTCTCTCTTGACCCCTGCCTTAGCTTGCTGAAGTGAAGTAATGCTCCTGTCTCCTGTTATCTGAGAAGAACCTCTATTCTGACATCTTACCTGTTTCTCTTTTCATTTCATCTGAGGTATTATAGCCTTGTTCCTGTTGGAATTTTTTGTATAGATGTTAAGATTGGTGTGTTGGACTGATTCCAGGACTGATCAAGTTCTGGAGGAATCTTATTCTCTTTGCTTCTTGATGTGGTTCTGATAAATTTCACTTGAGAGTTACTGTTTTATTCTTCACTTTCCTCCACCTACTGTGACTATTCTTGGGAGACGGCATGGGTTTAACTATTTGGAAAAGGCTTACCACACATCAACTGTGCTGTGAATTAATCATGTTATTAAATGAGTAATCTTTCTCAAAGATATTCCTTGTTACTTGAAACTAGATTTCTGTTGATTACAAGGAGTTCTAGTTTAAGGAGAGCAGATAGACAAGATGGGTTTGCTCAGATTTCTTGATAGCTGAATTACAATAGCCTAGCATCTCTAAGGAAACCAATTTTCATGGTCTCAGCAGTAAGAAGAGAAGCAGAGGGATCTCCTTTCTATGTTCATAGAAATATTCATGAAGATGTTGAGATTGCTACGCTGGAGTGAGAGCATTCTATCAATAAATAAAGAGCATCAGTATCTTATGACATTAGTGAGGAAAGAATGACATCTCTTTTGCTTTTATTTCCTTCTATTTTAGAACATTCAGGTTATAATATTCAGCTCAAAATGACACTTGATGCAAGTTTCTGAGGATTTGATTAAGAAAAAGTACTTTGTGTTGCACTAAAGGAATCCATTAAGCTCAGTGGGGGATGAGCAGCTGTGTAAGACTTCCCTAAGGCCTCTCCATGGGCACCTCAGTGTCTGAGATAGCTGGCTGGCAGGTTTGGATGCCCTGACTTCAGGCTGGAGAGGTCCTAGAGGAATATCAGGAATGCAGGTTCCCAAATAAGCATATGTAAGGAAGGAAGCAGAGTGAGCTAGTGGGTTTTTCAGTATACTGTCAGGGATGGTAACTGTAGCAGAATTTCAGTCCTATTTTTTTCAGAAGGATCAAGGTTTAAGTAATTAGTCCAGTGCTAATTAAGAGATGAGCCCTATATAGCCTCTTTAGTATCTGGTAAAATCTTGCTCACATCATGTCACAGCTGTTATCTTTTACACAGATAATGAGGAAACCATTTTTAGACTATTCTGTTACTGAATTTCCTTCAAGAATTCCTTACCCCTTCCAGTTTTCCCTGTTCAAGTGATCTGCTTATTGGCCATTTACTTAAGATTTAGACAGCTTACAGGTTGTTGTTTGAGTCCTAACGTGAAATGCATCACCTGAAAGGCAATATTTTTATTTGGAATTGTCTACTTGTATGAAGAGCTGTACTGCTCTAATTGGTACACCTTGCTGATTCTGTATTATGTAGTCCCCTTCTAAAGAGGAATGCTGGTCTGTCAGTTCTTCCATGCAGTGCCTTCTCTGCTGGGCTTGAGATCTTGATCTCTGAGAAGGAGCTGGGTGGGGGAATCCAAGTGTTTCAATGTGATTCACTTCTATTTCGAATGTATTTAAACCTAAAGCTGACCAACCTACATACAAACATTGAATATGCCCAATAGTTTTCTGGCTCAGGTAAACTCTTGTAACTCTTTATGTGTGTGTTTCCTATTTGCAGCACAGAAATGTTCTTGAAGTGCTGATATATAGCACAGGAAGAGGCTGCTCACTTAGTATAGATGTGACCCAGGCTGGAAAGAGCTAAAATGCATAATCCTATGGGTTTGGGAACAAAACTGACTTTTTCCAGCTAAGATTCTCCCCTTGAAGACTAATAAGGGCATTTGAGGGCAGCTAAATATCTGGGAAGCTGGAGATTCCCACATTGCTAACTTCTGGCATCTCTTCCAGCCCCTGAAATAAGCTGGTTATTATTGTGAAAGAATTGCAAAAGGGGCAGCCTGCTCTGTTCTTGCAGAGGAGAATCTCATCAGGATATTATTAGACTCCTAGTGTCACAAATACAATCTGAGAGGCAGCAATCCTGTCTGGAGACTGCATGCACCTCCCCTGTAGAAGGTTGCCACTGAAAAGGTGATGCTCAGCCTAAGTACACATGGCTGTGCTGATATATCACTGGAGTGGTGAAAGAGGAGGGGCTTGGCAGACAAACTCCTGTTCTGAATGACTTTACCTGGAGGTAATCTTTTCCGCCAGGCTGAGTCTGACATTAAAAATGGAAGAGGCCAGGGACATTTTCCACCCAAAGCTCAATGGAAAGTGGCAGGTGTCAGATTTTTGCAAATTTCTTTCTCTTAACGCACAGGCTTCTGCTGACAGAGACTTGAAGGCTCCAACCTGGAAAACCTCCAAACTAAATTTCTGCAACTAACTTAAAATACAAAATATTTTTAAAAGTCGTAGGGGAGGGAGAAGGACAGAGAGGTTAAAGGTAGAAACAAATTCTTCAGCTTGGAGAAGATGCATCGGGGAGAAATCTCATTTGTACACTGCTAGTCAGCTGAAGATGTTCACTTGCATGCTGGTTTAGTCATTCAGAATCCTGTGCCTTTGCCAGAACCACCGAAGTCAGAAAAGGATTTTCCTTCTCTTGTCATTCAAGTGCATGTGGAGAAAACTGCCTACCAGTCAGGTCCTTTGGCTAACCCCTCCTGGGTTACCAGCTGCACCTTCTTTTGTGTATTAGATTCAAATATGTGTATCCTGTATGTAAGCTAATTCTCAATATCATGCTATTTAGTAGTCTTGTGTCAGATGAAGAACAGATGCTACAAGAAAGTAGATCCCAAATTTAGGTGACTCATTTCCTGCTTCTAACAGATGCATGATGGATCTGTCTTGGGCAACATTTGTGTCTTTTGTCATGGCAGTAAATTTCATTGAATTAATCAACCCTGCAGACTATGACTTGGATAAGTTGCAGTCTTGGGACTTGAGACGTGTGAAGATAATGTGCTTTAACCAGTTACTGTGTGTCTGTTGCACAGTGCTAGTTATTCATACTCTTAGCCCACTACAACTGCAAGGTTATGCAGCTCAGTTTAGAATGTGATGGAAGACATTCAGTGCTTATAGGCTGTGGTGCTTGAGAACCTCTGTATTAAGCTGGTGTTCAAACCAGGTCATGCTTAATATCAGCTTTCAGCCAGCCACTTGGAAGTAGTGTGTAAATTTCCACCTGGGAGGGAGTACTCTTCCCTCCCTGCCTCCCACTAGTGTTTTCTTGGAAGAATAAAGTAAAACCAAATATTAAACCTTTGACTTAAGAGATATGTTAGCCTGAGACATGCAATCTAGAATGTCTGGGCTGCATAGGTACGAAGGCTACTGTATTCACTGCTTGGAGGAAACTGTTTTGCATAATATGCAGTTCAGTGTACAGCTAGAGGAATTAATTTGTGTATAATACCTTAGGAGTTATTTGCTTGCTTGCACCTGGACAGGAACTAGATGGAGCAACTTGCTTTCGGACGTGTTCAGCTTTGGATCACTGAAACAGAAGAATGTTTGAAGTGAATATTCTGGCCAAATTAGACCTCTGAATGAAGGACTTGTGTTAATAAATATAGGAGATGTATTGTATTCACAGAATGACAAACTGTTCCTGGTTGGTTTTATTGGGAAGGTTTTCCAGGTATGTAATGGGGTAGGGTCGTATGAGAGAGAAGAAACAAGGGAAGCTTTGCTGCCCAACTGACAATGAGATTAATCTGTTTCAGGTATTCTAAGTGAGCTGTCAGATAACCCGATACACTTATTTTTTGCTTTTGGTTTATATTGGTTCAAAACTAAAGTTTGAAATACTTTATTTAATAAACTTTTCTGCTTTGACTTCTAATTTCAGCTGGCTATCCAGGTGGGTTTTCTTAATGAGGTGTTCTTAGCCTAGGTTCAGAATTCCCATTCCATGAACAACAGCCATGCTAAAAGAAAAAATAATTCTACATAGAAACAAGCAGCTAATAACCTGTGCAAACTGGAAGTGGAATAAAAAATTTTCTTACAGTAATGTTTAGTGCTATCACTTTGACACTTTGCTTCTTTAAAGTCTCTGTGATGGTTTAAAGTAAAAAAAAAAAAAATCAGAAAAAGTGAGGAGGAAATACCTTGACTTCTGCAATCAAATGTTCAGATACTTTTATTTGTCCCTCACATCTTGTTGGTGGACAGGAATTAAGTGACACTTCTAATGTTCCTGTGAAACCTTCAGATTTTAGTGACACTGCCCGCTTTCAAAGGAAAAAGGTTTAATCAGATATATTGCAGTTAGCTGTATGAGATTTAACTTCCCTTCTCTGGCTAAACACTGCATGTATGCAGAAGGTGTTCAGTTAATAGAATTCCTAGGCAATATTGCTGTTCTGAAAAAGTTAGTGTTAATGTTTGGCAGCTTGCCCTTTGATTTACTCGTTTCTCACATATCTATTCTTGTTCCTTTATATTATAATTACTTCCTCTAAGTTTGGTAACCTGAGGATAAGAAGTTGGAGTTGGGGGAAGAATAAAAACCTACTACTTTCCTCTTGGATAAATTTTTTTGTTGCTTTTGTGATAAATGTTTTCAGTGAACTTTTAAACAAGTTGTCATAATGTGTTGCTGTGAAAATTAAAGCAAGAGTCTCTGTAAACAGGTTGTACAGCAATAGCAATGTGAGATGTGCTGTTACTTTGACAGTGGCCCAGACATGAAAGGTTTTTAATTATACACCCACCCAGCCTCAGCCCAAGAGGACAGCTGCTAGTTGAGAGCTCATAAGGAAGCAGAAACCCTCAGGTGAAGAGTGTGTGCATGTGTCCTGGTGAGGATGATAACATTTCTGAAGGAGCAGCACTTTCATCATTGTATTGTATCCTGTACCACTGCTGCAGGGTTACTTATGAGTCCTGTCTTAGTTGTGGTTCTGGTCATGCACAAGAATATTCTTGCTGCCTAGTGGAAGATGAAATCTGAAGAATAGAACTGTACTTGATCAGAGCAGAAGTCTTGAAATGGCAATATTGTCTGTGATGCTGGCTGGTAATAAAAGCTTAGTGGATGAGCATAAGAAGCAGGCAAGCACAGTATGACCTTCTCCTTTGCATCACTCGGATGTTTTACAAGGAGTGACGTGGAGATTTCTTCAGCCAGAGGCTGTAGCTGCCTCCCAAATCTTTGATGGTTGAAAAAATAAACTATTTTAACTCAATGGAGCTGGGGAAATTGGGAAATTGGAAGAAGATAAAACCTACTGTTTGCATCTAGTCTATTCATGACTCAGTACTGTTTTGTACAAGTATATGGCTGTTTTATCTAGCATCCCATGTCATTGCTTCTGCAAAATTTCAGAAAGCATAAACAGTCTTAGGCTTTAATGTGAGTCACTGTATGCTTAGTTATGCTTCTAACTATGCATTTAGATAAGATAGCCTATCAACATCTTGTGCTATAGGATAAAGTATGCCTGTGCATTACTACAACTGAATTCCTTGAAGTACCTCATGTGTTTTTGCACTTAGTGCTGCATTATTCCTGTGCTTAAATATATTTACAGATTGTATGTAACAGCACACAGATTACCACATCTATGATTTTCTATTAATGGAAAATTGGTCCTTTAGCTCTAGTGTATGTAAGAAGTTGAGCTTTGCGTGTTCTTTTGGCATGCAGCTCTGAATTATTTACGACTGACCTTCAAAAAGCAAGGAAAAAAGAAAACTCAGTTAATGGAAGTGCTTTCAAAATGTAAATATCTTTTGTAAGTACATTGTGTGTCTGTTTGGAATGGAAGACAAAATAACATGTCTGGGAGATGATAAAGCAAAAAAGCTCTTTGGAACATAAATTGTAGTAATTTGTGCCCCCCGTCTCTGAGCAGGGAGATGCTGGGTGGTCTCATGCGGGGGGAAAGCAAGTTCTGGCATTGTAAAGCATGCAGATGTAGGTTTTCTCTTATGCTGTATCCCATTCCTCAGTGAGAAGAAACAGTAAGATAACTCACTGAGAAGTTCCTTTTCTGGGAAAAGGGGGCACTTAATCACTGATCTTGCTATAGTAGTTATCTGAGGAGGGGTATTTCTGGCTATGCTAACAGATGGAACAGGCCATGTTCTAACTCTTGCCTGACACTAGCATGGCGTTTAAACAGAAGTGACCTTGGCCTTTCAAACAAAAGGATAGTTCCACTAGTTTTTGGCACCAATTTTTCTATCGCATGTAGCTGGCTGTTATGACTCTTAGCTTTTTCTGCACCACCTTTTGTTTGGCAGGAGTGTTTTGATCGCTTTACTGAATAAGCAGAGTTAATAATCCTCTGGTTTTGCCTGAGTTTCAGAAGACGAGGAGAGTGGGAGCAAGAGTTACTTTGGGTTCCACTCAGTTACTCTGCTGGGCTGGATAGGCAGAGAGAGGTTGCATAAAAGCTCATGTGCTTGCTAGCATCTGCTAGGCAATGTAGTCTGTGTGGTGGGAGCCTAGCTATGTCCTTCTGCTGAAAACTTTCTCCTGTGCAATGAAAGTGATAGTATCTTCTGTTTATGCAGGTCACTCTTCCTTATGGTGTGTTTTGTTCAGTCACTTCTAAGTGAAGGCTTTGCTGATACTGAAGTGTTGGCTGTGAGTTCACCCTTACCTTGCCTCACTTCAGCTGCAACTTCAATGAATTCAAGTAGGAATGCTGAGTAGTTAAGAGGTTGGGGAGCAACAGCTGCATCAGTGTCTGAAATTGTTGCTATTTCCCACAGTGTATATGAAATAAACTCGGTGTCAAGGACAACAATCTGTCTTCCTTTCATCCTCTTTGCAAAGAGCCTTTATTACTTCCCAGACTGTTCCTTACTGTGATGTGAAAAATTGTTTCCCCCTTAAACTGTGGGGGACAGGAATGGGAGGGAACACTGAGGGGTGGAAAGGTTGATATGGAAGGAGCAGCAAATACTCCTCACCTTTGAGAATCGGAGACTAGCAATAAAATGTAGACTCTTGTCTGCACTATCAAGGTCAAGTGATTTGTTGCTTGTTCTGTTGACTGATGCTTTATCTTGAAAGTGGATGTTCATTCAAAGTTCTAGATTGGCAGGTCTGCAGCCCTCAATTTATCCATTTCTGACAATAATATGGTAGCAGATTTGACACTACCTCACTACAGTGGAATGGCTGGATGTCTGAAGGGAAGAAAGGGGCTTGAAGCAGTTATGTGATAGAGAAGGAAGACAGGACATTAATTTGAATGTCCCATCTGCTGATCAAAAGTGTGACGTCAATGTTGTGATGTGAACTTAAGGCTGGATGTGCACCTCAAGAATTGGATTCTGTGATGCTTGCTGAGTCTTTTGGGCCTGTGTGCTTCTGATGTGACTACACGGACCTTTTGGGAGCTGTTCCTTGACATACGAATGCAGAAGTCCCACACTCTCCTGAACATAACTAGAAGCCTGTTAAAAGGAAAACTGTGTTTCAGGCAGATAGGCAAGTTGTTACAGATAATGTTACAGATACTGTGGTTTTTCCAATGTCTAACCACAAAAAGGGAAGAAAAATGTTGCTTAATGAATAATTCACAGTTCAACCTCTATTAGGATTAGTACTTCTAGCTGGGCAGATGTCTATCAACGTTCCTGTTTTTCTGTAGCTTCTGTGTTGGAATCTTTGTTACTGGATGTTAATTTTTATACATTAGGGTCAGAGGGAAAAACAAATTGCAAGAACAATGAGGATGCATTGTTGTAACCAAACACCTCTGCCTTCATTTTCTAAAGGAGCTGGGTTATAGTGACAGGTAAAAGATCTGAAATTGTTTTCTCTTCCAGAACTTCATTGTTGAATAGATCATGAATTTGACAATTGCAGTGGAAGCCACCCATTAATGTGGCATAAGTTCCATGCTGACCAGTATCACCTGAGAATATTGTTAGGTTCTGTTACTTGTTGTAATTAGAATTCCCAGTTTTTGCAAGTTAATCCTCTAACTTAGACCAGAGGGAAAGGTCTTCTCCCATTTGGTTTTACTGCCTTTTATTTGCCCTGTTTGGTATGAGAATAGAACTAGAAGCTGCTGTTATCCAGGTGTATCTGTGTCTTGGCATTAGCTCACTTTTGCTATGAGTGTACATCTAGGTGCCTGATGAGAAAGGACAGGTGTTTCTTGGGAGAAGGGCTTGGGACTCCTGCAATCAGTATTCACTTGCTGGCTCTACTTCAGAAGTTGTGGGTAATGTGGAGCTATTTCCTTGATCTCCCAATGCCTAGGTTGCCTGTTTACAAAAGGAGGACTGTCATTTCATGTTTCTTACCTCATAGTATTTATAAAACAGATAATTCATAATGGGTGCATGGGGTAGTCCCCTCTTGAAACAGTTTTGGCCTGTCTGGGGACTTCTTTCCACAGGAGCTCAGGCAAAAGCCACTTCTAAACTGGGAAATGATGGGGAGGAGAAATGAGAACAATGCACTGGAGGTGTTCATAGCCTGCCTTGGTTTCAGGAGGAGGACGTGAGATGAGGGAGGCCTTCCATGTGTTTTGTGGCTTTAATGTTTGAAATATAGACTTGACTTGTGTGGGGGAAAAATCTGAATAAATTTTGGGCCTGTTATTTGTCATTCCTCTGGCAGGAAGGCATATCCACTATCTTTCAGAGGGCTTCTGCCATTCATGCATGTGCACACACACCACATAGTGTGTGGTATTTATCTGTAAATTTTTTCCTTGAGTTGGTAAGATGCTTGTGATTGCTGGTAGTTTGGGAACACAACCTACTCCTACTTTGTGTTTTGCACAGTGAAGTAGAAAATGTCACCTTGCTTCAGATTCTCCTCTGTCACATTGATTACAATGATCTTGGAGAAGGACAGAATGATCTTTAGCAGCAGAAACCCATGATTCTTGCAGCTTTCATGCTCTACAGGAAACACTAGAAATTGTTCAACCTGGCTATTAATATCCAATAGAGTTGGAAATAAAATAAGCCAATTTATTATTCCTACTTATCTAGCAGTTAGACTTTTTTAAAATTTAGGGATATATGCTTTTTTCCCTGTTTTGTGCCTTTAGTGTAGTATTGATGAGGAAATCAGATTAAGCAGGTCCCACTTGTACCCTGTGCACAGACAAGTGAGGTAAAGACAAGGGCTGATTTTAACAAACTTTGATTTCAGCTTTATATGACATAAAGGATTTGAAAATGTGAGTTGATTCAAAGGTGGTCTCATCATGGCTAGACTCTGTTCTGGAGTTAAGACACGGTAACATGGGATGTGTCTACCTGTGGGTCTTCCACTGTAACTAGATGAGCTACTTCATTCTATAGCCTACATCAAAAATATAGGCTTCTAACTTTGATCCTTACCTAGTGGTTTGTAGTGGGTACAACTTTTGCTTTCATTAGATGCCTGCAGTATATAGTTTGTGGGTATTGACATTGTCTTAGGAGCATTTGTTAAACTGCTACCCTGAGAAAGGAAAAAATGCTCTTATGGTTTTTTTGCTCAGGAGAAGTATACATGTGTCATTGAGCTAAACAGAAATGCAACATTTTTCAGCTATTGCTGGCCACAGCATTTTAACAGAAAATCAGAGCACATTTATCATTTGAAGGCAGACTAGGAAAAATCTCAGACTTGTAACTTGAAATGGAACAAGGGACATAGAGAAGGAAGACAGTGGTCTATTCCAGTCATTAAATATTGAGGCATATGTCAAAACCAATGAGACAGATGAGAGCACTTCTGCTGATGTTATTGTTATGAAAATTAGGATTGGAGACAAGATGCACAACAGGATAAAAGCTCTGGGGCATGACAGGCACAGGTTTATTAAAACTAGAGTCCAGAGAGTAGCTGTTGTTAAAACTAAAAATTATACTGAAGCAAGCCTCTGTCTAATTCTGTCCCTCAGAGGGGGTGGTTGAATGTTATTTGAGTTACAGTAGCATTGAAGAGCCTCACTCAGAGCTGTACGTGTTGATATTAGATGCTCTACAAATGCAGAACAGATACTGTCTCTGACTTTTTCTTTCTTTCTTAGTGTTGGCCTTTAAAAAAGCTACTGTTTCATGAAAATGCGGCGTCCAACTTCAGTCAAAGCTCGGGTTTTTGTATCTGACTATTAACAGATTATGAAATAATGACTTTCCAGGCCTGTATTGTTTAGTAACGATGCCACCTAGTGGGTTTGATCGGTAGTGTGAAACGGTGGGGCCAACCGGGCTGGGTGAGGCTGGAAACGAGGGAGCAGAGCATGTTTCCAGCGCTTTGGAAAGGCTGGTGGTATTTGCCTCTGTCATTGTTCTACTTATTCCCCTTAACATTATACAGCTTTACCTAGCAACAATTTTATTGTTAACAATTATTTTTTACACTTAGTTACTCGGTTGGTATCTGGTTACTTCCAGCTTCTCGCTGCTGTAGTAAGAGAAGGCCTATTTGATGGGTTTTAATTTGTGGTTTTAAAAGCAGCAGGTAGTAACTTTGAATTTCTGGACACCTCAGTCAAATGCATATCAAAGAAATATAGTGCCAAGAATAGCTCATTCAATGGAAATTTTAGGAACTTGTACTTCCTGAACACTGTTCCTTTACTCAAGATTTCAAAGGGCTTAGCTCACAGATTGGCTAATGCAGCTAAATCCCACATCCATTGAGACAGACGAGGCATGGAGAAGTATTTATTGAAAGTTCTTGATATTTCTAATATCTGGGGCTGTCCTGTAACCCTTCCACTTACCAATATTGGTGAGATGTCTTTGAAGAATGAAATCACTTGATTTTTCTGTGCTGTCCTCATGTTCTAAAAAAAAAAGAAAAAAATCCTTTTGAAGAGTTGATATACCTTTCTTCCTCCTAGTGAAAACATCTGGCATGTTTTCAAAGGCAAGGGTGGTAGAGAGAACACTTGGACCTTTTAGCCTGCAGCATCAACAAAAATAGTTGCTATTACATGCTGTGATACCTTGTGACAGTGATGGACAGGAGAAAACAATTTGTTAATAGCAGAGCACAGGGCAGTTACATGGATTTGTTCTACTTATTTGTGGGAGGAAAAACAGAATCCTCCTCCCCACTATGACTAGGTCTCCTTAATTTTTGTGAAGAAATAAAAGATTTGACAAATCTTTTAACTTCATAAAAGAGCTGCCTTGTTAAAGCTAGACTCTCAATGCTTTGCATGCTGGCAGAACTCCTCACTGTTAGGGCTCAAGCCACAAGCCTCATGTCAGTTAATATGTGCAATGGCTTAAAACTGGTGAATCCCATCTATGAAAGGAACGATGTGTAGCCTTTTATTTTCAAGGGGAAGTGGTTAGAAAAAAGGGGGCTTAGCCAAGAGGCTTTAGCTAACAAAGAGCTACATGGATTAATGAGCCATGTGTATAGCTAACCTGGTCATTCACACCTAGTCTGGAACTTGAGTGGGCTGAGGGTCTCCAGCCACTCAGCTGCTGTGTAGCAGCTGACACATGGCAATTAGTTACACCTCAGTCACTGAGTAATTTGCCATCTGCCCAAAGCCCCTTAGCACTGATAAGGTTCAATACTGTGGTGGTAGTACATGCAACACCTCATCTTTCCACCTCCCTTCCTTATCTTTGGTATGTTAGGAATCCATCTGTGCCTCTCTAGGGATGAACCTCTTGTGTGCTGGTTATGTGATGTATTTGTACAGTTTTTGCAAGCTGGATCTATGTTGTTCTCCTGCAAAATGTTGACAGTAACCTGTAAATTTCTTTGTGCTAACTGTGTTCTTGCTATAGAAGATAACCAAAAGAGTTTGTGGCCTGAAATTTGTGTACTCATACCACTATTTTAATACTTTCTTTAGAATTCTGTGTTTTTCCCATTGTTTCACTGTAGAACAACCTGGTTTGGAAAGGGAAAACAGATGCTAAATTATTGCATTTTTAACTAAATGCTTGTAGAATCTCATGAAGAATCCCTTTAAATATAGAGCGCTGGGATGAAAAAATAGAAATGCCTGCTTATTAGTTCATGCTGCCATTAAAATACTAGATTTCTCTGTCACAAGAAACGAGTGTGTGTGAAATGAGCTCATGGGTTGCCTGCAAACCAGAAACATCCCTTCTGTTTCCATTTCATAACAAGCGTTCCTGGGGGAGACTGCCAACAGTTTTTACATGTTAGCAATGATTATCTTGATACACAGAATAAGCACTGCCTGACAAGGACTTTGGCCCATCAGAAAACATACTTAGCATAGAAACTACAAATGCTAAGGGGAGGTGAAGCTATGAAGTAAAAGAGGAGGATAACTGGCTGGGAGGTGTCTGCTCTAGCTTAGAGCTGGAGCCTGTGTTCAAATGTAGCCCTTCTCAGCAGGGATTGGAAGTCAGACTTGACTGCTTTGTGAAATGTCTTTCCTTTTGTTCTCAGCTCTCAATCATGAATGCTCTGGGAAGCGTAGATCATTTCAGTCCAGTAGACAAAAAGATGAAAAATTAGTTTCAGTAGAGCTCAGAGCCTGAGTAAGTACAGGACATCTATTTTTTGTCTTACCCAGGTGTCTGCCTCTTGGATTTGCAGACGTATGAACATATTGAATGTATGCATCAGTGCTGTAGCTTTCAGAGGCACCAAAACTGCCTGCTGGCTCTTCATCCCTGTAGTGGGACGAAGTGAATTTATTTCAAATGGAAATAAATCCCTGTATTGGGGTGAAGTGCCACCAGAGCCTGAGGTGTCCCAGTAGATGGAGCCCTTGATGAGCCTTTCCGTTTTCGGTTACTGCTGCATCTGCTAAACACAGCCTGGTCAGCAGAAAGTCCAGAAACAGTTGCAAGGCAAGGGTTAGTGGGGTAAGGAGGAAAGAGCAATAGCTGAAGCTTATTTCTTTGCATGAGCTGATCCAGAAGATAAGAAATTGTTACACAGGACAAGCAGAGATAAAAGAAATTGCCCTGGTAAACCCATTGCACATAACAGCTTGATAAAACTGAAGCAGTTTTCACCAGAGCCTAGTGCTTCATCCCTGCTAGGAATTTAGTGAGGAGGATGTAGTATGTTGGATCATGATCTAACAACAGTTTATTAAGTCTACTCATGTCATACCACATTAAAGCTTAAATATGTTTCTCCCCAGGCCTATAAAGAAACTTCCTGCCTTTCCCTAGTGCTTTTATCTTCCTTTCCCTTGTACTTCAATTACAAGCATGCTCTTCTGCTGCTTTCCACAGTAAATTTTTTCTAGGTCATGATTTTTCTGGCAATGGAAATTAAGCAAGGTTAGCCTAGGTTAACGTTTGAATAAAGAGTTTTAAATAAAACCCATAAAGTCTGAGGTGAGATTACTTATGCTGGATTTCTTCCATGTTACTTTGGTGGACAATGTACTACATGAAATGCATTTATGGTGTGAGGGAGTGAGGTCCTGATGGCATATGCTTATCAGAAGTACCACATGCTATTTAATATTATCTGAAGATATTTTTGGCTCTATTTCAAAGCACATAGAATCTTGTCATCTTGGTTATTCCATCAAAAAGAAGTATTGCCTGATCACTCTTACAGTTGTACGGTATTTCAGTGAGCTGCACTGGTGGCTGCTTTCCACCACTGCTTAAAAGACTTCTTGTTTGGAGTGATATATGTATGTAAAATATGCTCTTCATTGTATGATAAATGCTACAGGGAACAAATGTTATTTTGGTGCCAAATGTCAGGGTTTGCACTCTGAAGCAAATTACTGGGTCATACACACTGGCAAAACCAGGATGGTCTGCAGGTATGCCTACTCATAGAATCGCTATTTCCTATACACGCACATTTTGGTGGGCACTAACAAATAGAGCAAAACAGATGGCTGCTTCAGCTGTTCGCAGATGTCACAGCAATGTCCTAGCAATGTTCTTTGCAAATACCTGTGTATGCTTTTATCTGTACTCGATGCTAACAAAATCCCCTGAAGGCAAAATGAGGAGCCAGGACTTGTGCAATTAACAAGATTTCGTGCAATCATTTGCTTTTTGGGTGAAAGTCCTTTGTGTAAGACTGGGAAGGCTGCTATTTAGCATAAAAGAAAGCAAATTGAAGCTGGAAGGTGCTTATTAGGCAATGCTAATGAAGAGCTAGTCTGGATGTGTTGTGTGTTGCTGGTGGGGAAAGGACATTTTACTATGGAAAGGAATTTCAGGCAAGCGAATGTATGCAAATATATCTTCTGAATTGCTTAACAGAAGTAGGATTCAAGAGGCATGGTTTTCATGCTCTAGACTATATAATTAGGTATAAGAGGGCATATAAGGACTGTGGATTCTCCTATATGACAAGCACAGTTCAGAGCTTGGAGCAGGGATGTCTAAAATGAGGGATGTGATAGACAGTAGACTGATGGTCCAGGGTATTGGGGGAAGAAGAGTGTGACACTGTTAAAGAAGCACTCGCAGGGGTTTTATATGAAATGGTGGTGTTCAAGTTTGCTAATCTACTTTCCTTGCCATCATATGTGCCAGAATGTGTTTCATAAAAGTGGTAATCGGCAAAATGCTTCGCATCACTGAAAGATGAACAGAAGCCTTGTCTGGAACATTGTAATGATAGCACCCATTTGACCTCAAGAAAGGTCTTTTGAGGGTAAATGATTGAAAACGGTGTCTGACTCTTGTCACTTAGAATACCTTGACAGACTTCACTTCTAACTCTGCTGAGGTACTGTATTAATCCCCCAGGCCAGAGACAGTTCAACAGTAGGGTACATAAATCTGTTCCTATTAGCATTGAGCATCTAGGAGCCTTAAGCATGGACAAGGAGGCTGTTTTGCTAGGTGCTGTATAAACACTGAACAAAATATAGTTACTGCCCTACAGAGTATACTGCATGCAAATTAAGTCAATTACAAAAGCTTAAAATAACTCTAGCAATTGCTGGCAAGTTGCAAAGAGGCTAGGCCCTACCACATCCTGTTCACTGGAGTTTTGTGGTTGACATTTGAGCAGCTTCTCCAGGCTGAAAGACACAGGCAGCTAAGGAAAAAATGCTGGAGTTCCTCTTTTTGAGGACAATGCTTTTTTCTCAAAAGGGAAAGTTTCTGCTCCTTTACAAGGGAGTAAAATTATGCTTCCCATTAGAGCTTTTAAATCTTCCCTGAGGACCTGTGGGAAGGGTGGTCAGCCTGCTTAAAAACCAAGGTGTGCTGGAATATTCCTTAGTGAAGAGACTATGCTTAAAGGGCTGGTCTCTTTTCCTGTATGGATGAAAGCAGCAGCACAAAAGATGGAGCTTTGTCAAGTAAAGCAGAAACTTGTAAAGGGCTTTGACATCTTTAGTCAAGCAGTGGTATTCATTTATGAAGATAGTCTAGGTAGTGCGAGTTAAAATGTAAAGCGAATATTTCATGCAGGAAT
>NW_009619135.1:33123-36331 GCF_000690535.1 Cariama cristata | reverse complement strand
AAAATATAATAAAATATTTTTATTATTGTGTTGGTATATGCTGCCTCTGTGGTATGCTGCCTCTGTTCTTTAATATTCCCTTTTCTGTTCCGCTAGCTTCTGGTATTCAGTCCTGAAATCTGACTTTCCAGTTGTCAGCAATGTCCTGCTGGCATGCCTAGACAGCAGATGATTTATAGTAATCACTGTTCTCTGTAGCAATTAGTCTGCCTTTCAAGTGGTTAGCAATTCAAGCTGCACTTTGAAAATGTTGATTGAATGTGGAAGGCAGAATACATCCTTGACAGAAATAAGGGAGACAAAGGCTTGCTCTGAAATTAGGTGGCTTGTAAGGTTAGCATGAAAAAGCACACAAATTTCTGCAGCCCAGCACATGTGAGGAACCACTGTTCAGGCTGGAAAAATCATAGACCTGAGCACAACTGAGATTAGAGCTTCCCTTAGATGTGGAGTGAGCTTTAAGTGAAGATACATCCTTTGCAGAGAAGTTTTCTTGACCAAAGTGGAGGTCACAGTGAACGAGGCCTGACATGGCCAGGTGGTGTGAAAACAGAGGAGGGACTTGTAGGTGAAGTGATGATAAACTTGGATTTATACTGACCTTGCCACCTGAATGCAATCCCAAAATACTTTGTAGAAGCATCTTGTAACTTAAGCATAGTGACCGCCACCTCTAGAGTGGCAGCTTCTGAATATACTGTGGCTATGCCACCTGACAGTTGAGGATGCAGAATTCTGGGTCTCCCACTGGGAAATAACACAAACTACCTCCTGTGTGGTAAGTCTATGTCCTGGTGGAGGTCTCTAGCTCAGTTATAGCTTCTCTTGCCTCCCAGTTTTGTACAGTGCAATGTTGTGACTTATGTAGTAAAGCTTATGCCTTTTCCAGTTTACTTAGGTCAGGCATGGATTTACTAAAAGAGGCTGGAAGGGCTGAAGCCTATGACAGAAAACTGTCAAGGTAATACATATTCTCACTTCACATGATGTGATAGCAGTTCTTCCCCCACTCAGACTGGGGAATGCATCTGCCACTGCCTTACATAAAATGGGAAATTTAGCCTCTGGGAGTGCTGATGTGGTTGTGTAATAAAACCTAGCAGGGAAAGACTGCAGCAGGAACACGAATCTGGATAATACCAGCAAAAAGAAATCATCCTTCTATATTTGATACAAACCCTGTAGCTATGAAAAAATGGTTTGGCATGAAATCTTCATATGAAGGTCTATAATTTGCCATAGTACTGGAAATAATTTTGATTGTTCCAGTCTGGCAGACCTGCTACTGCCATAACCTCTCAAAGTTATGTGCTGCTGGCCTTGCCTGCCATGTGTTCTGACCTTCAAGGCTCACAATCTCCTACTAGTTTTCCTTCTACATACTGGAGACTGGCTGGAGACATCTACTTCTCAATTCTAGGTGACACATATGCTTATTGCTATCCAAACTGTTGTCAGCCGGGGGCAGTTCTATATCTCTCAAAGCACTAATCCTGAAGGAAGGACATGCTGAAAGTGAATCACAGCAAGAAGTCTTAGAGTGACTCTGTCTTTACTCTCTATCTTTACAGGCAGCCCACACTTGTGTTCCTTAGAGCATTTCACCTTAGAAAATGATCTTGCTAAAAGATCAATGTGACCCAAGTGTACATACAAGTACTGTTAATAGAGCCTAAAAATACAATCGAAGTAGGGGGCAAATAAACAGTTGCTAGCTTATCTTATGTGGCTTTTTTGGTTTAGGCTTTGCTTTTGCTGAAGGGGAATATTGTCAAATGCCACCATATCTTTTTTCCTTCCCTAGGCTGTTTGCTGATAGATCTTGCACAGAATGATTGCTATGAATATTTTATTTTGCTGTTCAACAGGCTAAAATATTAGCCCAGGAAACTACAAAATATTAATGCTTTCTATTTGAACACTAGGTAAATAATCTAAGCCTTGGATCAGAGGTGTTCAGGTAATCAGGATCTAGATAACAGAATAATGAACTCGAATGCATTTTTCTTCTGTTGTAAAGAATAAGTTCAAATTCTGCACATCTTCCTGGAGGGAACTGTATGTCTGCCAGACTTTTCCAGCTCTTGTACTCAGACAGGCAAGAGGTTTCCCTCCATCAATTCTTGCATGTAAGGACTTGTCTCGTATATCTGATCAGAAGAATCCCCAGATTTCATATCAAGTTCTCTGATCATTACTGAAATAATCTAATCTTTACCCCAGAAGAAGTAAACTTTCTGTTACACTGGCCTATTTGTTCCTGTTGTATTGTGTTAAGCCAAAAAGGTCTAGTCATTTCTTGCCATAGAACTAATGCTAGCATTCCTCTTGCTCTCTTTTTTTCAGTTAAGTTTAAAAGTTCAGTCAAAGAACAATGATTTTTGTTTAAATTCATAGCATGTCTCACAGATGTTTGCAACAGCAGCAACAGGTTCACTCATTTGACAATAGGTATAAAATTTTCTGCCAATGCAGCTTGTGTGTGTGAGAATACCCAAAGTAGAACTGAGAGACAGGAAAGCTTATTCAACAATTCTCATTCACTGTGTTCTTGTAATCTAAGGGCAGTTTAACAAATTATGTTCCTAGGGAGATTTACAACTGAGGCCCCAAGGATTTGTAGTAAAATACTGCTTGCTTTAGTAAGGGACCCTTGCTGGGGTAGAGAAGAAAGGAAAAGCCAAGCCACAAGGAAATGAGGGTCAGAAAGGAACATGTCATCATGTGTTTCAGCTTGCCTAACTTAACTGATACTACTAAGAAATGCCAATGGGACTGGTTGTTTCTTCACAAAGCAGTGTCCTGAATCTGCATCTAGCTATGAAAGAAGAAATTGGCCTTGCCTAATGGAAGAAGCAGGCTGTATTCACTGCTGATTTGGGTCTCCTGGAATAATTAGAAAGCTCATACTGTCACGCAACAACATGGGGTGACAGAAAAGGTATGACAGGGTAGTCTTTTGCTAGCGTAGAATGTATTTGTGCTGCATGTTGTTCTAGCTGAGTTACTTTGCATACCAGACACGAGTCAATTTATTGCCTGCCACTTTGAAACCCTTGATAACTGGCAGGTGCTTGGTGAGGGTTTGGGTTCCATGACTAGAATCACCTCTGTTTGTCCAGCCTTCTGCTCTCTGGTTTATTCTTAATTCTCCCTGCACTAATGGAATGAAGTCAGAGAAGGAACTTTATCATTTTTTTTCAGCAGG
>NW_009619135.1:17303-33092 GCF_000690535.1 Cariama cristata | reverse complement strand
TACCCTTCTTTCAAAGGGAAAGAAAAAGGAATACTGGCATATTAGCTCTATTCTAGTCCCTGGCTGGACACAGCTCTAGTACTATTACACAAATTACAAGAAATTAAAAGCTTTGTAGCAACATGATCAAGCAGTTAAAGGAAGGTATTAGGAACTGGGATGAACTCCACTTCTGACTCTGACAAGGTTCCCTGTAGCACACAGCAAGTCACTTAACTTACATCGAGCTTACAGTAACCTTCCCCTAAAAATGATTCTTCCCTGGACTCTTTCCAGTGGTAATAGCAGCTCTGACTTAAATAAGAAACAGGTCTATATGAATATTTGTGTTTGCTAATGTGTTTAAGGCTACCAGCCTCCTCTGCAGGTACTCTGAAACACGAGGTGTTTTGAGGGTTTTGGAAAGGCACTTGTGGAACTGCAGGCTTGGAAGGAAAATGGTGTAAAGCAAGCCTTTTTCCTCACTTGTATCTTGGGTAGGCTAGGTTGGTACTCAAAATTAGTTTAGTGTCTAGGGATGCAATGTGACAGCAAAGGCAAAAAAAAAAATAATCAAAAACAGAGGAGGTTCTTTATTTGGTAAATATTCACCTAGTGCAATGGGAATTAAAACAAAAGAAACTTAGCTAAGAAACAAATAGCATCGGAGTGTCTGAGCAAAGGCATCAGAAGTTGCAATCAATGCACCTGCTGGAAACCTCCCACAAAATGCTCCTCATAGGAACAGTCAGTAGGGTTTCCTGTAAGATGGCAAGACAAGGGTTGCAGGTGCCCAGCCTGGCAAGAACATGGCCTGCCGGAGACGCTGAAGCCAGAGGCTTGCAGGACTGCAATGGCTGGCTCCCCTGAGTTGTGTGTGAGGTCACTGCCTGAGGTAAAATCTGGCTGTGTGTGGGAACAAAAGGCTGAGGGGGGCTAGTTTCTGAGGTGTTTCCTCCCCCTGCCCTGAGGGGAGGGCACAGCTGTGGGGACTGGGCTCGCTGTGATGAGCTGAGAGGACTCACCTGTGGGGCCTTGCCCAGCTGAGGTCATAAGGGCTCTGTGGGTGTCCTGCAGTCCAGTGCCTCCCTCCTTCCTCGGGGAAGCAGCTGTGTGCCGGTGCCTCCCTGGGAACGACAAAGGCGGGGAGGGCCGGAGGGGGCAGTCCGGGGGTGGGGCCGCGGGTGGGCTCCGCTTCTGGAAGGTTCCGCCCGGGTCAGGTGACCTCCTCGCGAGAGGGAGGAGCCTCCTCCCGTGGCAGGTAACGGTCGCCTCGTGTGTCCGGTGCCCTGCAGCCGCCTTGGCTCTCAGGGGTGGTTATGCAGAATACAATACGTTATAAACAGGTAACTTCTTTGTTTTTTTTTTTTTTCCACGTCTGAATCCATCCTGTGTGTTGAGGCCTAGGAGCGTGTGCGGTGCTGTCTAGGGGTGCAAGTCCCCCAGAGTGGAGCGTGTGGGGAGTCAATGCAATTAAAGAGGGGGTAAAGGAGACTTTAGGGACCCTTGCTTTTGGAGGGCCTTAGTTCAAGTCTCCAGTTCTGTTGCTTCTGACTGGTAAATAGTACATTATTGCTACAGTTCTTGCTGTCTGTGTCCTACTGACCTCCCAGTTGTATCTGCTGTTATAAATAGTATCTGTTGTTGGTGTCTGGCTTTTTCCTGTCCAAACAAGCAGGACTGTGAAGTAAAGTAGTACTTGTGGGGTTGTGAGAAGGGGTAGGTCCTTGAAAAATGAGAATTCTTCGAGTGTCTGAGGTATCTGATATTCTGCGTGTCTGTTGCTCCCTTCATCTCAGGCTTGGTGATGTAAATGGTTGTGAGTCTCTGCATGGGGAGGAGAGACTGGGAGAAAGGACTTGCTTGTGATTATGCCTTGTTAAGGGTTGGTCTTGACTAGTAGTGTTTAAGGGGAGTTCTTGTCTCAACCCTGTTGCCATCTTTCAGATGGGCTCCTTTTTTTTTTTGCCTAGGCTTCTGGAAACTGCCAAGTTGCTGCTACAAAACCTAGAGTACGTGCTGTGAATCTGAGTTTAACACTTGTAACCAGAACGCTTGTAATCTGAGCCAAATATTTAATTCCAGGATTGGAATTGTATTAATTTGTTACATGACTCTTCTCCTTTCCTAAGCTCATGGTTATTAATGCATTTAATAGCAATGATTGGGCTTCATTAATCTGTGGAATGTCAATTTGCTTCACAGCGGCAGGGTTCCTTCTGGGCAGATAAAGGCAAGTACTTGCAGTATGAGACTTAAACAGGGTCTTGTGAAGGAAGAATGGATTAGTCTTGAAAGAAAGGTCTTTTCTTTATCATATGCTCTGTACATATTTGCATGTTTAAGAATTTTTTTACTGAAACAATATAGTAGAAGGATGTGAAAGTGATGAACTTGTGTTACAATGTTGCAAATCCCCAAATGTTACTGGTGCTAAAGTAATTAATCTTTTGGTGACTGTCAGAATCTCTGTTATAATACCTTAGTTGGTGTTCTTGGTTTATAATTTAGGCAATAAAAATAGATGCCAAAGTCAACAAATCCAAAGAGCCCTTTGCTCCCTTGCTATTTTAAGGTGCAAAAATTATTCAGTTCAACTGATGAATATCTGTCTGGAGTAGGCATGCTTAAATAACCCAATGGCAGAAGTCAGAAGTGTTGAAAAATATAACTGGCTGTTTCAGTGACTTGATTGAAGAGGTAGGAGTAGCTGTGACTATTGCTGCATTCTTTCAAATTCACTGTCGTATGAAAGTTTAGTGCATTCTGTGTAGGTTAAGAAACTGTCTTGGTTTGCATAGGTATCAAAAGCCCTGGTTTTAGAGTGGTTGTGCTGAAAGTCTGGGCACCTGATAGTTTTTGTTGCTTAAGCACATGTGTTGGAGGTTAAGGCATAATGAGTTTTTAAGTGTGGTGGCTTGGGGTTTGGCATCTCTGTGTAACCCAGTGACAGCAGTATTCTGTGCTCCCAAGGTCAGGCTGGGGAATGTTTATTGTAGTTACTTACATTCCAGAAAGACTAGGAGAGTTTGAGCTTTGAAGGCAGATGCTCTCCCCATATGCTCAATGCAATTTCTTGTATCACACTGGAAGATTTCTCATTAAATTATTTTCAAGAGGAGCTGTTTTACTGTTGAGCAGGCATGGTGCCCTTGATATACTGGTGAATGTTCACTTGTTTTGTTGTTGTCTTTGCTGCTTTAAAGATTTTCTTGAAGAATGCTTTCTGTGTGGAAATGCTAGAAGTGAGAAATTGGAGAGCTAAATTTGGACAATGCATCTGTTTGTGGAGTGTTTTTTGGTATGGAGCAAACATTGTGAATATGCTAAATGACTTTAATAAAACAGGCTCAAGCCCTGCCTTTTTCCCTGAAGGCCTGCCCTGGTGATTGAGAGCTGTATTAGTCTTGCATTTATTATTAAACACCTTGTCCTTGAAAGAAGCCTTGAGGCTTCTTTCCTCATGAACTTTTATATCTCTGGTATTTGTCTACTGCTACCAGTCTGTGTCTAATCCCTCAGCCTTGTGCTTCTCTTGGCCTTGATGGCAATGACCACTTGTATGGGAAGGGAAAGGAATACAGTGAAGATGCCATGGCTTGACTTCTGTTTTAAAGGCCAGAAGCACTAATTGGGGCTATTACTCTGGCAAATGACTTGGATTCTTGCCCAAGAGGGTACAACTCCTAACTCTGCCCTAAAGTAAGTAGTTGGTATTTATATGCTCTCCCCAATGCGTAATGAGCTTCTATATGCGGAACAAACCTTTTGCTCCGAGTTTGAGCACCAAGTTTATAAATGAACTTGCATAGGGCTTTTATTTGTGCACAGCTTGATACAGATTTGCCTTTTTACCAAAGTAAAATTCTAAGTCGCAAGGTTAGAATTGCAGTTGTAATCTTGCCAAAGTTCTGATGTGTGTTTGAAAGTGGTATTGTTGGATACTTGGATAGTACTGCTTGGATAGCTCCGGATAGCTTAACTTCTGGGAGATGGAGCCATTTTCCCTGAGATGTATCAGTTGCGAGTATTTTATTGCTGTAGGTGTTGCCAAGCCATGGCTGTATTACACAGTGTGCTTGATCTTCAAGTCTAGTGTAGCCTAGTGTCTCAGGAAATGGGATGATGTGAAAAGGTTCCTTAACAGTGTATGAGGTCATGCATGAATTCACTTTAAAAAAAAAATCTAAGTAATAGTATTAATGCCTCTGAAAAGTTTTTTTCTAGTTACGTGTTAATGTTGATGAAAAGTACTTGGTTTGATAACTCCATTGGGCTGAGACTGCTTGGAGGAATACTGAAATCTGTGGAATCACTATGTTTAAATGGAACTTTAAAATGTGGCTTCAGTTTTTTTGCTGTTCAGGAATGGTATCAGAGACTGAAAGTGGGTAAGTTAGCTATCTTATTTCAGAAAGGGTCAGGTCAGCATGTCAAGGACTTGATTGTCTTAATATCTTTTGTTTCCTCTCCCTATTGAAGTGTTATGGCTTGCAATAGGAACTGATAGTTGAAAAGTTTCACTTGTGCAGTTCTGCTAGAAGTCTGCCAAATACAAGATAGAGTCATTTTACAGCATGCAAGACTTAGATAATCAGTTTAATTCCTGAGAAAATGAAGCTCAAAGCTATCACATTCTTTGCTGCCAGGTCTGTTTTGCCCACCCCTGTTAGGGTGCTAGGGCTTTTGAGGCTATACTTTTTTGCATCCAATTACTCATCTGTGCTTTTGTGAAGTGGGTAGTCTGAAGTAAACATGAATTAAGAGTAGAATTCAATGTTTCACTGAAGAAATTCAACAACTACAATTGAGCATTTCTACCAAGACTATTCAATTGGAGAAAAGATACATCTGTTAAAAGTATTTTTCAAGTCTGGCCTGACCTCCATAACTTAAGGAATATCTAGTTTTTCTGGTGTAAAGGGCATGTAGACCAAGAGCTCTTCATGGAAATGGTTCAGAGTAACTTAATATTTGTATTTTCAAGTTCTCCACAGTCTAAATGTGCTTTAGCACTCACAGGTACTAAGGTGGCTTTTATTGTCTGAATTACTTGTTGCCTTTATTTGAAACTAGATTTGGTTATATGGAAAAAATATGGAAGAAAATTAGGTCAAAACCTTGGACCTGGTTCTTTGATAGAAGCACTGTATCTCAGCAAAAGAACCTGTTTCCTGAGGAACTCCTTCTATGTTTGTATAGTATTTATTAGCTGACAAACTGTAAATTCAGCCTTGTGATAAGCTGACCAATCTTTTTTGTGGTAAGGGTGTTTGAGTAGTTTAAGCTTACATAATATGGGCTAGCATAGAGTAAGCTTTTTGCTGAAACATTTTTGAGGAGCAGGATTTGAGTGCACTATCATTTCCCAAGAGAGAAGGTGAATCCATCTTTGGTTGTGTCATTTCACCTTACTCCTCTGAACACTGAATTACATATTCTATCAATCTCCAGTGGGAAACAATCCTGTAGAATGCCCAAGAGGACTGAATAGATGTCTAGTGACCTCTTAAATCATATAAAGTCACTCGGATCCCATGCTCTAGCTGTCTTATGCAACACCAGAAGCTGCTCAATTTCTTGAATTTCCTGCCTTCAGGCAGTCTGTTTTCCTTTCTGTGCTCCAGTTCACTGGTAACTGGTTTGCATTCAGATTTGTGGGTGGGAGGGGGGATAAATTCCACTGCTGTTTTCTGCTGGAATGGAAGGGCCAAATTTCACTTTCCTTCAGGTTTCCCCATAGGACTTGTAAATGAAGAATGAGGTCTTTTTTGGCTTTTCTTTCTAATTGGCAGCTGAAAAAGTAAAAGCTAGTCTCAGCAGTTGCTAGCTGGATGGAGCCAATTGGAGTTGTGAATGATTTAGGAGTTGTACTTGCAGTGCTGAGCTTCCAGCTGCTTTCTCAACTTGGTTCAGGACAGAAAGGAACATGTGGTCCTAAACTAATGATGTCTGCAAAAAGCAAAGCCATAAGATAAGTTGAAGAGTTCTCTAGTGTGGATAGGGTTTTCATCCTAAGTTCTAAGCCCATCTCTGCCAATCTTTTTATTTTCATTCTCTTTATGGGAAGGTATACTTCTGCCTTGAAGGGACACTACTGTAAGATTTTGAAAGCTGGGAAGACTAAGTGCTAAGTCTAGTTCTGTGGTTTATTTCTCTAGGGGAGAGGGAGGTGCTGTCTATGCTCAGAAAAAATACTATATTTGCATAGTAATAAAGCAGCATTTGCCTGATTTTTGTATCAGAAACAATGTTTGGCAAAAATGAAATGTTGGTGTTACTCTTGAGTCAAGTCTTAGCAGAAAACTTCATATTTGAGGGGAATAAATAGGAGCCTGTTGTGCAATCAGACTTAATCCCATGTCTAGGTAGGTGGGCTGTTTTAAATGTTTTAATTCTTGTTTGTAAAACTGCTGTTCTTCTGCAGCTTATCAATATCCACATAAGTCTTTGAGGTCAAATTCCATTCTCAGAAGCACTGGGTTAGCTTTGTGCTGACTCCTTGCTTGCAGAAGGGAGATTAGAGCCTGTGGGAGGTAAAATGGTAGAATTGGCAGTAGGGGCACAATTTTTTTCTCTTACCAAGGGAACATATTTAGATCTGAAAATAGGCAGGTGGAAACCTGATGTCCAATTGCATAATTACTGTAAGCACAGGAAGCATGCTTTTTGGTCTTATTGCCATCTCTTTTTACCTTTAAAAGTCACTATCTCAACTCCTACCAAAATCCCTGTGTAACTTTGTCATCTTAATGTTTTAAGCTGTGCATTGACAGCTCTGTCTTCAAGGATGCTTTTCTGAGCCATCAGGTGATGCATGAATGAGTAGGTTTCTGGAAAGGGTCAGCTTTGCTTTTTACAGATGAACACTCAAAACAAGAGAGATGAAGATAACCTTAAAGTAACAAGCTTGCTTGCTTAAGGGCTGTATTTGAATAATAGCTGTATCCCTGATAAAGTTTGGCTTCTGAGCATGGAATTTTTTCTTAAAGTTTAGGTAGACTAACCCAAGACACTGATTACAATGTGAAGCTTGCACATATGTCTGAATGGTCTCTTGTGGACCAGTGCTCCTTTTGTTTGTGCTGTCAGCCTGCAGAACACAGGGAACAGTGCTTTGCTTGGGTATACCCAGTTAGCTGAAGAGCAGTGGCTTTGGTTTTGTGCTTGCATGTGTGTAGTAAGGAGTGTAGGCAAAACAGTTTCCTCAGTAAAAGGTCAAAGGATGGGGCTATATTTTTTTTGGACAACTAGTACTTTATGCTGTGATGGGCTTAAATGCTGGTTGTGTTCCCAAGAGAAGGCAATTTGGCAGGAAAAAGTTCTTTGAGCAAATTTTCTTGCCTAACATGTAGAGAAAAGTAGTTAACTGAAGTTGTTGGGAGGTGGCTGTGGCTGCTTGTTAATCACTACCTTGTATATAAATGTTGCTACAACCCAGTGGTAGTCACAGCAGTGGTGCATCTTAGCATGTATAATGCTGCTATTCTGCATTAGATCAGAACAATGTATAAGTTGTACCCTCTGAAGGGGGACCTTCATACAGGGAATTAGGAGGGGACTATCTTATCCACTTGAAAGAATTGGGAGATGTCAGATTTTTCCTTTTACTTGCTCTACGCGTGTCACTGTGTACATGAGCCAAATACACTAGCAGCATGGTAGAGGTCATGCTGAGTAGGCTAATGCACCCTGCTGCCCTGTTGTCTGCTTAGATTGCATCTGCTATTTGAGATAACCTGGGCCTTTAGTCCATGACTACAGTTTTGTCTGGCTGCTGTAATACTTGATGCTAGATAATGCTCTTCACTAGAAGACTGCTTGCTCTTTGGCTGCAGTCTGTTCACATCCTTGCAAAACACAATGGCACCAGTCATGTGCCATCACAGGTATTAAAGAACAAACTACAGAGTTTGCCAATGTCTGACTTAAAACTGTGACAGGAAGGCTGAGGTATGCTTTGAGAACAAACAGTACAGAAGAAGCCCTGAATTAGACTGTTTTGAGGGGGGTGAAGGCATTGGACAGAGTTGGGTTTTGTTTTGTGGAGGTCTTTTGGTAATCTGCTGTCTATACCATGTGCTCGAAGCTACACTTCATTTCTGTGACTATGGTCCATTTGTGGTATGTGTTTGGTTCTGAGTAAGTGTCTTTGAGGAATGTGCTTTTTAATTTTAACTTTTTCTTTGATTAGGATGGGGCATGTCAACCTACTTAAATGGTCCACTAGCTTTCTCTGACATGCATTGTGCAAGTTGGTCTGTCCCCTGACATTTGTCAGCTACAGGATGAGATCTAGTGTTTGTCAGAACTGGAACTCTTAAGTGCTGTACTGAACTGTGGTAAAAAGTAGGCTTGGATATCTGAGTCTCAGGCTTCACAATGGATTTTGACTTGATTCCAGTTAATGAGAGCTTGGAGTCCAAACTGCTAGGGCATGTTTTTAAGGATGGAAAATTTGGTCTATGGTCACTGAAATAAGATAATGTGCAAAAGCAAAGTAATCATGATCAGGAAAAGAGGATCACATCAAAGCTGTGAATTTGTTTTGGCAAAAAGGAGTGGTATGCTCTACTGAGAAGTTGTTTGATAGAATAAACCTGATTATGCATTGACCTACTCTAGCCCAGTGTCTGTCTCCTGTATGTCACTTTTGTCAGGCGTATATGTAGTCCTAGTGCCCTAACCTCTCTGCTTCTGGGAACAATTAAATACTCAAACTCTAAAGAACTGTATTCTTGCTGTAGATAGTGGGGACAGATGCACAAAACCTCTGACCCTCTCTAAATCCCTCTGTAAATGAAGTATAAATATTCAGACCACTCCACTGTAAGACTCAAGCTGCTTTCTTTTCACCTCCAGTCCTGTGTTTGGTAACAATGTGGGATTTGGTCTAGGCACCCTCTTTCCATAGCAGACTCTTGTTCTGCTGATAATAGATTTTGTTTGTACCTTTCACATCTGCAGCTCTTTTTTGTTTGGCAGCCTCTTGTCATTCGTTTAAATCTGTCTTTTGGATTACATTGCAAAATTCTACCTGATGTGGAAGAGGGTTTCTTGGGGAGTGGCTCTGAGGGGATGGATAGGAAAGCACAGAAAAGGAAGATGCCTTCGGAGAGAGCTCCTGCTTCCTGCCCTACAGCCAGAAGAGGGTTAACAAGGCATACAGCTCCCGTGCAGGCAGTGTGTGTACTTGGCAGTGAGAGCAGTGAGAGATATGCATATGCTACAGTATGAGAGGAGTGGAGCAGCTCTCTGTTCGGTTTGCCGGCTGTCAGACTGACCCTGCATCTCCGGAGCTGATGTCTGGCTCGCATTGAAGGGTCCCCACCTTCCAACCCTGCATCCTGCCTCTCTGGAATGGGACCTTCCCCTCCTTGCATGGTGGTGTCTGACCCAGGCATGCTGCTGTGAGGTGCTGTCTGGTTGATGAATGAGTGCTCCTCCAAGCAGAGCCAGGTAAGACAGCTGTACTCTTGTTCCCATTCCAGGTGGGAGTCGGTGGTGGTACTGTAGGTACTGGGTTTTGGTAGTCTGTGGGGAGTCAGGAAGATATGTGACAGTGCTGGTCTCTTAGCATGTAATATATAGTAAAGATCTTTGGGGACACTGTCATCCTGTCTCCTCTGGAGGTGTCTATGAGGGGACTTGCATCATCTTACCTGCTATGTTCCCCATTTGAAGCATGGAAGTTACTGCAAATCAATAGTAAAGCTATTAACATGGACTGTTGAAAATGCTGTGATGGGAAAGATTGGCTTGAATTTTTTGAGGGATAAGAGAAATTCTGTTACTTTCCACTTGTTTTGTTTCACAAGATCTAAATGTCTTTGAGACAGGTCTTTGAGAGTCACAATATTAAAATACTACACATCATAAAAGAATAGAAGGCATGTGTCTTTTCACACAGGAAGGATGCTATGTTCAAATAACTGTATAGTTAATAACAGTGTTTTGCGGACCTCCTGGATATTGCAAAACACTTGTGCATATATTGCTTCAAGTTCAAAAACAAGCTTTTTGCTCTATTTTCATAGCTCTTAATTCTGTGGAATTTTCCTCTAATTTCTTTTTTTAAAAAGAATTTTTAGCTCTGTTGAGATGTATCCCTAGTTTGCATGTTTAAGTGATTGCCTTGGAAATAGCATGCTAAATGTGAGTTAGCAGGCTACTGAACACAGCAGGTTAGTCTAGCCTTCTCATCAGAGTTGTCAGAAAAACTATTGCAGCAAATTAGTATCAGTCTGACCACACTTTTCATAGTTGCCTATGTGCTTTTAGAATGAACTTAAGGCTCCTGAATATCTTTTATAAGTCATACATATACGCATATATGTATATGTATGACAGGAGGCATTACTTAATGCAGTAAATGAACAGAGTTGCCAAAAATCTTTGGCCGGACTGGGGGCTGAGCTAGACAAGGATTTTGACCACACGATGATTCTGTGAATACACTTGGCTCATGCATTGTTATACCCACATAATCTTATTAAATAATGATCCTTCTCGGAAGCAGGCATTAGGCCTTAAGTAAAATATGACAGTGCTAATCTTGGCGGTTAGCTGTTTGTGATTCTCAGTGTTTGACAAAGAGAACACATTAGCCCTGTAATGTTTACATGTATAAAGTGAATGCAGAAATTGAAAACTTCATAAGCCACTGGAGTTCTGATATAAACATCAAACTCTGAAAGAAAAATGCAGGTGAAACCTTGACTTAAGGTCTAGGAAGCATTCCCTCTGATTTTTATTTAGTCTTTTCCACAGCTACTTAGTGTCCTGTTGCTTATAGCGTTTGCAACCAGAATGAAAGAATACTATGACTTGTGACCAGAGCTGATCTGCTTGTCTTTCATTTATCTAATAACAATCATTTAGTATATAATCCATTTGGTATGTAATTGCATCATTTGGTATATAATCCATTGTGCCTGTGTGTATTTCATATAAACATGCTGAAGCAAACAGGGACAAAGAAATTTAAGGTCAATATGGAGACATCAGGTGCTGTTACCATTGTCTGCTTTTGACCTTTCCCATATGAGACGCCTTGAAACAATTGGGTAAATGTTAAATAAGAGATTTACAGAAATGTATGAATTTTCATGTATTAAAGAATGACTGTGACTTGGGTATTGGTTTATCTGGATTAGATGACCTCTGAATGGTTCTTGTTTCTTTCCATTTGCAAGCTATATTCAGTGAATACTAATGACAAGACTGGAGCTCAGGTCTTGGAAAACCAAAAGTTTAAGACTTGAAGCTCAGCTCCTGTTGCTTTTTTCCTCCGTAAACTTGGAAGCAGAGGAGCGAGTGCTTTGATCTTTGGCTTATCCTGGAAAAAACATGGTCTCTCAACACTTTATAGCATCAGTTTGCTTTTGTGAATGTAGATGTTCATCATTAAAATTCATCTGGCAATTTATCAATTTCTTGCTAGGAAGCCAGAGATCAAGGACTCCTAGACAAAAGAATGTTAGGAGGGAGCGCAATTAGAGCACCACCTGATGATGCTCTTGAGGGCCCTATGTGTGCCAACTAAGCATGCTGTTGAGGTTCCTCAGAGGATGTGTGCAGAAATCTAATGCCTCAGGTAATGCCATATGGCTGGAGTGAACAGAACAGGGCTTGCTGGCTTTGATTTACTGACCAGCAGCTAAGAATGTGCACTAATTAAGCACAAAATAGTGCTGTAATTAATGTTCCCTGGCTTCCTTAGAATAATCCGTACAGGCTGAAGAAATGTCTGATGGAGTGCCTCCATTTTTGAGGTGGCCCTTGCTATGGAAAAGGGAGAATCCCTTTGTTAGCTGTTGGCACTGTTTCCCTGGGGCAACAAGAGTCAGCTGCAACTGTCAGTGGACCTAGCCTGTGTCTCAGCTATGAAACTGAGTGCTAGTGAAGTCTTTGGAGAGATGGTGGTGTAAATCACAGGGCTAAGAGGAAATGGGAGGTGTGTGCAATGGTGTAAAAAATGTGTGTATGTGGCAGTGGCGGGGAGAAAAACTTTGAAGAGACATTGAAAATGTTAAACTTTTTAGGAATATATGAGCTTTAAGTCAGACGTATATAACTCCTTCAGACACTATGCCTTACTGTTGGCTTAAAGTGTCTTTTTTATTTAAATTCCACATAGGAAAAAATTCTGCTTATCCAGTTGATAAGCAGGAGTGTATTCTGACCTCAATGATCAGTACAAGCTGGAATATGCACCATGTATAACTAACAAGTGATTTCTAGAGTGAAGAGATATTTATGGAAAGGCTGTGCATGCTGCCAAAGGGCAGAAAATGTATAATTCTGATGACCTTGCATCTTGAAAAAATTGTGAATCTTGGAGGAGACGGTCATCTGCAGGAAGAAAATGAAGTGCAACACCTGATAGGGGTTAATCTTATTTTATGTTTGGCTAAACTTTCTATGAAAGTTCCATTTATGAAATACAAATAATTTGTAGTTGACTGGCTGGGAAATGCTGTGCTTGTAGCTATCAGAGCTCAATTTAAGCAGTGAGTTTGAGAACTTGTTCAATTCTACATAGAACTACTGTTTACTGTTTCTAAAGCATCTGTAGCTCTTTAATTCCATGAATGACTTATAAATGTCTTATTAAATACAACTATGACTATTCACACCCCCTTGGTGTGTGTTTTAATAGCATTCTAAAGCCGAACTTTTCTCTTGAACCAAATTTTATTTATACCACAAAGGATGAGGTGCTGGAGCTCTGGACTCTTAGTTAAGGTAGAATCTTAAATCGATTTGAGCATGAGCAGTAATGTGCAACAGCAATAGTAAAAGGCACCATAGGAGAAGAGGATGGACAAAGACTTGACCTAAGGAATAAAATCATATTTTCATGAGCTTTCACGGCATATTTTATTTTTTGATCCAAAAAATAAAATTGCAGATTATAACACTGTCTTTGGCAACATGTGTTTGTCTGGCCTGCCTGTGGATTAGCATATTATTTTAGTACATCATGCTCAATAAATACTTCTATATGTGTTGCTTTTATGTGTTGCAGAGCAAGATGCCACCCCACTTTCAACCATTGTCATGTTTGTCATGCATGCTGCAGTCATATGAACTTTTGACTTGTATATATATTCTCCTGATAATACATACTGATGCTCACTTGCCCTGTGTACTTCATGTCTGTCCCAAGCTACTTAATGCAAAGGGTTGTGGTACACAAGTTTATTAGTAATCTATTGAAATACAGAAATCTTGGGTCTTGGAACAGAGTTGCACACTCCAATAAGTTTCTATGGTAATGAAATGCAAATCAGTAACTCTTTTGTGCTTCTGTGCTCTGATAAGTCTTTACTGGGGAGGCAGGTGGAGGGCCAAGTTACAGACACTGTTTCAGTCCTGTAGTCTCTGAAATAAGTTACTCCCTTGCAGGAGACAATCCAACAATGTGAGCTCAACTGGATCAGGTATGCAATCAACTTGGTACATAGGGTGAATTTCATAGGAAATGCAACATACAAATTTACAAGTGTGAAACTAATGATGTCCTTGATCTTGGAGGCCTGGGGTTTGTCTACAGTCTAGCTATTAATGAAAGGCAGGATCAAGCCTGCTGTTCTTGGATGGCAGATGAATTGTAAGATCCATATTTTATTCTATTTTAAGGTATGACAGGTTGGTTACAGAGCTAACATAGAACAGTTGGAGGCTTGAGTTTTGTCTCTGCTCCATTGTACACTTCTGGAGTGACAGTAAATAGGTTGTTTAGGGTCAGCCATTTTATGAGTGTGTTGGTGGTAGCTGAGTGTCTAAATACTGTTCAACGAGTGTGAGCTGTGCTGGCGCTCAGCCTCTGGCAAAGAGCATGCCAGCATCATCCCAGAGGATGTTGTAATAATAAATACAGAACAAAGTGGAATGCTCTATAGTTGTAATGGGAACCAGATGAACATCTTAATTGATAAACTGGAGTTACTGCTTTTAGACTAGCACTACAGTTTTTCATTTCTTCTACTCTCTTCCAGACTGCTTACATTTGCGTCTTTCAGAGGCAGACTCCTCTCTTGCTTGTGGTAGCTATACCAATGAGTGCCTCAAAGAGCTTGCATGTCCTGCACCCCTTTACTTAGCTCTGAATACTTCGAGACTGCTTGCTGTGCCATTCCCATGTCTAGTTACAGGATTTGGCTTGAAAGCTTAATGTGAAACAAAATGGTAGCCCTGTTTGCCTGTCGCTGTATCTGTTGATGTTGTTCCATTTCAGAGAATTATTGTCTGTTATTGTTTGTCTGTTGCTTGTTGGCCTTGCATGGTAGTGCTGTGGATTTGTAAATATTTCCCTGCTTCTGTAGGATGCTACATCAATGTTGCTGTGGGGTCTCTTGAGCCACTGAAGATGTATGCCACATGATCAAAATGTGACATTCTACCACTACAAGGTTGTCAAAATGTGGGTGGTGTCCTATGTAGTGTCTCCTGTCTGTAAACCAAGAATAGGTGGTGTGCTTCTCAGCTGTACGGTTCTACAGCCTAATTGCTATTGATCTGCTGTTTTAGTTCTATCAGCTTTATTTCCAGCACTTCTCTCACATGCCCACACCTTTCTGCATCTTTTTTCCACCTTCCCCTCCTCCCTTGGATGTTTGGCAAGATGGACACCAAAGAATTGAGCTTTTATAAGAATGATGATACTTGGTTTTCTAAAACAGTTTAAAATGGAGTTGCTTTTGTAGGGGATGGAAAGTGTCCTGCTTCTGGCCATGTGTCTGCATCTGCTGGTGACAAGGAAAAGTTTGGGAGTGGGAATGGATGTGTTTCAGATCTGGCTGTAGAGCATCTTGCCCTGTTCACAGATGAGGCAGGAATGGTCAGTGAGAATGACCATGCTATGTTCTAGCCTTGTGGCTGCCATGTTTTGTGCTGTGGTGTTATGGTTTTCTACGACATACACCCAAATTCTGAACAGTTGCCCTGTGTTTCTTCCACCACCTCTTCCCTGAGAAATGCATCATATAGTGCTACTTGTGTCCTATACATACTATATTGGAAGGAAGAGGGATTGGAAATGCTATTTAGATATAATTATGACCATCTTCAGCCCTTACGTCTTCTAAAAGAAGATAATGTAAAGGAACAAGCTGTTGTCTCTGCCTGTGGTGTGACACTCATCACTGTGACACATGATGCAGTAGAAAGGGCAGAGACCCGCAAGCTGTAAACCTTCTGCTCTCCTGCCCCCTTGAGCAAGGAGGGAACCTATCCCAAAAGGAACAGTTTACCTGATCTGACAGGCTTGGTTTTCAAGTAAATTGTATAAAATGTGGAACAGAGCATATACAGGGACGGAAGATGCATCTTTTGCTATGCCTTGCTTGTTTAATGTTAAACTAATGGAGTGGCTCAGAACCTGGAACTGTTTGTGCCATTCAGAGGGATCTTTGCTTTTGGTAGGATGGAGCACAGCTGGGCGGGGAAATGAAACTAAAGGCTCAGTGTGCTTGTGTAGGCTGATGTGCTGATTGAGTGTGAGATTTCTGCAGCTTTCTCTCTCCCATTTCCATTTCTAACTGGGTCATTTACAGTAACCATGCCTAGCTGGCAGGCCTGATGACTGCAGTAGAAGCACATGTTTTCTCTATTCCAATTCTTACTTAATGAATAAGGTATTTATTTTAAGCAGCTCTCATGTGAAAAATCTGCAGCAAAGGGGTCAGGAAGAATGGAATTGGCAATCTTGCGGGTCCTCTTATATATTAGGTTATTTGATACCACAGGAAAAACTCACTCCTGGAACTGTATGTTACTTTCTTACATTTGTAATTAACTCTGGCA
>NW_009619135.1:3254-17290 GCF_000690535.1 Cariama cristata | reverse complement strand
AAACATTAACAGATAATCTATGTTGAAATAAAAGATTAATCAAGGATCAGCTTTGGTACACTGGTGTGATTGAGGTGAAACTGCAGAGACCAGCTAATGACTTACTAGTTGGCTGAGGCCTGAGTCCCAGGAGAGCGCGCTGTTGGGTTAATGTTCTTTTTTTACCCAAATGATTCATGATCTTTCAGCTTCGGTATTTGCTGGCAGAGTATTTCTAAGTACTGGAAAGGGAGAGGTGGGTGGAGTATACTTATTCCACCTTCAATTTCTTGGACCTTTTATGTCTATACCTGCAATTATCCCTATGCAAGGCACCCAGCTGTGACCTTGGGTTAGTTTCTAGAAACTACCACAGTATAACTAACTGTTGCAAGGGAAAGTGCAAGTTCAAATAAATGCCTCTGCAAAAAGGTGGCTTGTAGACTATGCACAAAACAGCTCTGTGTAACAGCATGTGGCATGACAAAGAGCTAGGAAGATGGTCCTCAAAAGTGTCTCAAAGCATCATGTGCAAATGTGCATGTATTTGTCAAGCTTTTTAAAATGTAAGGAGATGTATTGTGTCCTGAGAAGAGTTCTTGTTTGAAACATCTGCTAACTACTGTTATGTTTGTGGTATAGTAAATTTCCTTAAAACATGCCATTGCCTTCAAGAAAATAGAGAACTGGCTTTATGTAAGGGCCTACTCACACATCGAACAAGACATGATTTTTATCCTGAATCAAAGAAGTTCCCGTAGAGAGTTAGACATGGTGATTCTCTGTTTTAAATTCACCTTCTCAATCTGAATTATCATTTAAGCCTTCAGGTTGCTGATCAGGATACAGGTATTACTGTGTTGTAATCTACAGATAAAGATTTGGTCAAGTGTTTTCAAGCTTTAAAAGGATTTGTGTTTCAAGGTATACAAAGTGAGTACTGCTGCGGCATCTGTGGATGCACCACTGTGTAAATGTCTGGTTATGAAAACAACTTGATCAAGTCTGATATTGTCATGTACATATCAAAGAGCACAATCCTTTTTTCACTTGCATGATACTGTTGAGGATATACTTGTATACATTCTTTGAATACCAGTACTGTGCACCCCAAGTTTGCATGACATTTTGTGTGGTCTGAGTCTGGGAAAGTTGCATCCGGGTAGCATTTTGTGATATTACCTGCAATGTCTGGGCTACATCTGATGAAAATGTGCTTCAGAGACTGTGGCCTTGGAGCAGTGACTGGGAGACTTCAGACGATATTAGTGTGTTTTGGGAAGAGCTTAGGCAGGCTAAGACCTGGCGCTGTGGAGTTGGTATGATGAGATGCACAGGGGATCTGTGGTCCTAAAAACAGGAGCTCTGTGCCCAGTAAATACTGCAAGCAGAGAAATGGTCAGGCTTGAGTCCTAGGTTGCTCTGAAAACTTTTCTGTTCAATGTAACTCTAAGGGAATAAGAAATACTGACACATTCATCCAAGGAAGGCAAGCCTCATGCAGATTTCCTCCTCCTGTGCTGAGAGACCCAAGTAGTGTATTTATGGCAAAGAGAATAAGAAACTAGCCAAAGTTATTTTTATCACCTGGCCCTGGTCTGTCTGCTGCCTGTTCCCTTCCTTTGCTCAATTTGTCCCTGTCCTTTCAGTGATTCTTTCTTTGAAGTCAAGCACACCTTTTCTCACGTGTTGAATCTGTTCTGTCTGCGTTTGCCTGCTAGTTGCAAGCCCATTTTGTGTTACTATTTTTAGTTGTGCAACCTTAAATTCTAGGGAGAGAAATGAGAGCTCTGTTAGGCTTGGCCTGCATTAGCTATTGCCTTTGATGCTTTGCTCTAGCACTACTTATATATTATGGCCTCAATGCTTTTTATGCTTTCCCTCTTCTACATGTGAGGAAAGTGGTGGAGAGAGAGAAAGTTATTTGTGTGATGTCAGGCATGTTTAAAGGCCAAGTTGAAAAAACAACTTGGGGATTTCCCCTTCTGTTGATAGAACTTTGGCCATTGCTTGTAAATGACTTGTAACTCCTTGTAGCTTCATGCTAAAGTGTCCAGAGCTATGTTCTTTTTGCAGTATGTGCACTCTCTTGCATCACTTCCCTTGTAGGGTTCTTAAGAAGCATGTAAAATGTTAAAAATGCCTATGAGTTTTTCATAAACTTGCTGTGATGTGCTCGCAAGTCAGTTTAGTAATTCTTACCTGCTTTATTGTGGAATTCTGAAATTCCAGTAAAGGGTGAACAGAACTTGGACTTGCTGTAACCCCATCCTGAGTCTTCACAGAATAAATACTGGAAGGGCCTAACTTCTTGATCAAAGAGCAGGAGTTTAATTGGATTAGTAGAGATAAAAATGAGTAGCTTGGTGACAGTAGTGTGCTCAAAACCCCAAGCCAATCCGGGCAGGTTTACCAGCAGTCTTGCTGTAGAGACAGTTTTAAGATTTGGATTTCTGACCATGCCTAGGACTTGGAGACCCTATGCTAGAAAATGCTCAGGAAACAAGTACTGGGAGAAGTGGTCAGCAGGATGGAGAAAATCAGCAGCTTGTTCACTATGCCTATGTGATTGTTTGCTGTGATGTTTTCCATGGTTATAACTAGTCCAGCCCTAATGAAAGGCATGGGAAAGATGGCTTCTTTCCATAATCAGTTCCACCCTTTGTGCTGGGAAATAGTTACAGAATAATCTGTTTCTGATCACCAGGCTGGAAATTCACAAACTGTATCTGGATACGTTTTACAAAAAGGCCTTGATCCTTATTTGTGCCTCAACCCACACCCCTTGCCTACCTTTTCACCCTCAAGTTCAGCTGTGTTAGGACTGAAAGAAACATCCATATAATTGTCTTGGTTCATTCTTATCCTGTTATTCCTTGCTTCACACTCTGGAGACCTCTTTAAACAACTCTGTTGGCTCTTATATTTTATCATATGAGTCACTGCAGCTGTCATCCAGCCAAGATGTACACATCCAAACTTTTTATTCTAGCCTGATTTCTCGATTTCTCTATTCTTCCTGATTTTTTTTCTTTTCTTTTCCCTTCTAATATTTAGCTTTTTTTGGCTCTGGGGTACCCAATAATTAACCAGTATTTCACACTTTGGTTTTGAAGTCTTAAGTAGTTGGCAAGATAAGATCAGTAAGCTGGAAACACGAGTTCCTCAGGCCAAGGGAATTTTTGTAGCCAAATGACTTGGTTCTGCCACGTTTTCCACTTGGTGACAAAGTTGACCAGTTTCCTGTATGTGTTTTTTTCTAAAATGCAGAATCAGTTACCAAATCTGAGACCTTGTTTCTTGGCTTTCATTTTAATCTATCTCCTTTCTTTTACAGTATAGGGAAACCAGTATGTAACATTTGTCTTCAATCTCATCTGAACTGAACCAGCTGTTCTTCCTTGCCTTTGCTGGAGAAAGCTTTGGCGATCTAGGTTGAGGAGGGAAAATCTGATTATTCAATATTAGAGCAGTCTAACTGTCGAAAGACTTCTCCCTTGTGTCACAAGGGAGAGAAAGGAAAAAAAACGTGACTAGTGTGAATAGAGGCTCTGGGCTACCTTGGTAGTCAGAGAGAAGCTACTTGTACCCCAAGGTCTCATTAAAGTAAAACAAAGGCAACTGTTTCTGATCTGTCACTTAGCAAAGCTGGAAGAGAGCTAAATGGGGCAGTGTCCCTAAAGCTTTTAACTTGAACTTCTGCGAGGCAGTCTGCTTCTCTGGACTGGGAATGTTTCAGCCTCTGCCCTGCTAGGAGATCACTTAGTACTCATGTTTTGTGGTTGCTTTTGAGCTGTCCACGCAGTGCTACATGGGCATCTGATATCTGGAAATGCTTTGTCTTCATCTGCACCAAGTGCTGCCCCTGAGCTAACAAGCTGTTAGAGAGCTCAGGGATTTTTGTGCTACCTTTCTGAACCCTTGCAATCTTATGGTTTGGAGTAAGCAGATCAGGCCAGTTGTATGTTTACTATTTGTGTAGGTAAGCCTTTTATCTCTTAATATATCTTTGAGGGAAGGGCCTGTCTTTTATGAGTAGTTAAAGTTTGAAGACATAGGCCCCTAGCATCTACAGAAGCTCCTTGGCTTTAATGTTATACAAATAATAGCATTGTTCTTGCATAGATATTATCCCTGTATGTGTGGTGGGGGAGATGGACATGAGGAATTTTCTGGGGAAGAGGAAATTTAACCAGAGCAGGAAATAAAAATGAGCTTTTTAACCTCAATAGTGGTTTATATGCTGAACTATTCTCTTTCCAGTGGGCTATGCTTGGTGCCAGAGCACAGATGATATGGATTGCAGCTGGGGGACATAAAGCCAAACTCCCCACTGCTCAGTGTTAGCTGATGCAGCTCTATTGAAATTAGTGGAGCTGTTCCACTTTATGCCAGCTAAGAACTTTTGCCTGGAGTGATTTGCTTTTTAATGTGGTCCTGCAAGTCTGTATTTTTATGCGGCCATATCTTTCCATTTGTTGTCTCCTTTGACTTGTAATTCCAGAAACTGAGACTGAGCAGAGTAGGCCAGGTGGCATTACTGACAGGATTTCATTGGGTATGAAGAACAAAATGCATCTAAGAGCCTTCCAGAGAAGGACTAAGTGCTTTTGGTTTGCTTTCTGTGGGCATTGCCATTGAAGGCAAAATTCTTTTTTTTTTAAAGGTCTAGTGCTGTTTTCAAGTTAGCTATCTCCTTTGACTTGTTGAAATGTCAATTAATACCAAACTAAGCTTCTAAAATTTGGATGTGAAAAGGGAGATGGCTTGATCTCTTTATACACCATTGAGTGCTCTTGGTTTAAACACTATGGAGTAGGAGGGTTTAGAGTGGCTGTGGATCTCAGAACTTATATGGGCAACAAAAAAAAAGACAAAAACATTTTGGATGTTTAAAATGGGTTGTGAAGACCCTTTTGCTAAAGCTGATGTCATTAAGTACTGTGGCTCCAACTTCCAGGCCCTTGAAAACCACTCCTAACCCAAATGGGACACTGACTGTTACTCTGTTTATTTCTAAATGCAGCTTAGTTTTCACATGCTTGTTACTGTGAGATCCTGCAGTGGCTACTTTAATCTGCTTGTTTTTAAGAGGCTATTGAGTTCTGCAAGCAGGAGTTTTAGGCTTGTTTTGTAGCTTCCCTTCCATTCATGAGTCTCTTAAAAAGTGTAGGAATCCAAGGAGTTTAATGCTGCTCTGGTGTCAGCCTGTCCTCCCATGATGTTTATTGTTTTTTTTCTCCTGTTACTCAATGAAGGCCTAAATGAAATTATTCTGGGCTATAATTTAAATGTCAGGTGTAATTATTGCTGAAATGATCTGCTTACTAGTGCCCTTCCCCCTGGAGACATCTCTTCATCCTGAGGGGTGAAGGGAAATTGAGATGAGGTAGCTTGAGGGCAAAACCTGTAAGCCCTGTCTGCTGGGGAGCATTTTCTCTTAGCTTCTTTGCGATCTAATGAAACTTTGAGTATGTAATTTATGATTAAAGGGACTATTAGGGGTATAGGAGTAGCTGAGTCTCATCTCTGGCATAACCCTGAAAGTGGGCTGAGGTTAGTTCAGTGTAGTCTCTAGGGTTTATAGCAGCAACCTGAGAGTCAGCATCTCCTGGGTTATGCTCTTCTGAAGGTGGGTGTTGGTGACTGGCTGGATGATTCTACACTATGGGTTTAGAGAAGATGCAGCAGCAACCTGAGAGTCAGCATCTCCTGGTAGCTGGATGATTCTACGCTATGGGTTTAGAGAAGATGGTTCTGGATTTTCTGCAACACAAGGTTGCTTGAGAAAATTCACGAATTTGTATGTCTGTCCTATTCCTTTCTGTTGTGGCAGCTGTGAGACTACCAGCTCTGCTTTCTCAGGTTTAAAAAACCCCCACTATTTCTAAAACCTGTGAAAGGGCTTTCACTTAAGCATATTTTAGTATCTTGTGTAACAGTACTCATGATGGTTATGGCGTAGTGGTGCAATGGAGTAGGATTCTGCTGAAGTAATTTAACTGACTGCAAAACTGCCACAAAGGATTTGAATCTGTTTTAAAAATGGGAATTGCATGTCTTCATTTGCTACATGGTTTGGGAAGGATGAGAATGGCAAAGAACGTATCTTTAACCTCTGTGATGTGTATAGAAAGTGCAAGACTCTTGGATTTGTTTCGATAAGAACTTTGACAGGTTGGCAGAGGCACCTAAAGATTGCTTCAACAACCACCTCCATGAGCTGGGAGTAATAAAAGTTTCTGAAGGGGTCTGTTCCTTTAGGTATCCTTTTCATGTGTTTACATACTGCTTTTCTCTTCCAATTGGCTTCTGGCTCCCTCCAGACTCCAGAGGGAGAGGAAAATGAATCACAGCAACATAGCAAATCCATGTTAATAGTTTTACTATGAGTATGCTCAAATATATGTGCTGCATATGTATTTAAATATGAGAATAAATGGGGTAGAGTTTTGTTGATGACAAGTAAGCTGTTCTTAGTAACAGCTTGGCATATTCAAATCCAAATGTGCTGCTTCCAAAATGTCATAAAATATATGTGTAGCATTTGACTGTCTGTGTACCATCTGTGTGTTTTCTAGTAAAGCTCTGAATAACTTGCTAATCGTTACTGTATGTTGTTCCTTTCTTCAGCACCCTTGGATTGTAATCAAAATTCCTGAGATAATATTTTTTTCTTAGGGGTTTAATTCAGCTGATGATTCTGATTTATTGGAACTCTTACCTGTGGAGGAAACGAAGTCAGGAACTCTTACACTTACTTGAGTGTTTTGGATTAAGGAGTGATCCCACTAAAAAAAGCAAAAGGCCCCCACTAAAAGGGGGAGGGATCAACTTCTATATGCTGAGCAACAAAAGATGCAAGTTGCAAGTTAATGCATCAGTATCGGACAAATGGAAGTAATGAAGTGATTTGAAGAAAGAACATAATGTAGACAGTTTGGAGAAGATTGCTTTAAGAGTAGAACAAATAAATGCTTGAGTAGTCTGTCAAGGTAATTCTGTTCAGTGGTGGTAGTAAATGTTAGAAATGCACCCTTGAAGGATGGCTGCTTTTTGGGTTCGAATTTGGATTAAGTTTCTGCACACCTGTGGACAATGTCCCACTGCTTGTAGTTCTAAACTGCCATCTTCATGGTGATAATGGCATGTGATTCTGCAGTCAAGATGCTGCAAACAGTCTATGAAGTCAAGTTTTCCCATTATGGGAATACTTGAATTGCAATGTTAGCAAGGAATGCAGGTAGCAAAACTATGAGTTTGGAAGAAAATAGGGAATTTACCATCAGGTGCTTGGCTGGGTCTCAGCTGATATAGTATTGGCTGGGAGATGCAACTAAAGGATACAATTTCTATACTTTTGAGATTGGGAGGAAAAGAATTTTGTCTGTTTCTTTCCAGAGGAAATGTTGGTAGATGTTATCTGAAGATAGCATCTTGACTGAAGCCCCTTCCAGTGCTTTAGCCCTTGAGTGTTGCACTATATACTAAATTTTACATTTGTGAAGACTTATGTTTATGTAGATGAGATAAGCATCCTCTGATACCTTAAATTTCCAGAACTGGGTAGGCAGAAATTCTTGGGAGAGGAATATTCTACGCTGAGGACTGGGGCAGAGTAACCAGTACTATTTTAGCTGTTGTCTTAAATTCTTGACTGTTTAAAGCCACTTAATGGCTTGAGTTTTGAAGTTCTGGGAAAAATGGAAAAGAAATGGTGAGTAAGGTTCAGATGACCTGAAGAACCTGAAATATTTTACCAGGGAGCTCAGCAGTGTAAATTCCCTGTAAGTTTAGGACTACAGGTGTGTGGGCACTTTTTTTCATGTGCAGCTGACTGTGGCACATGTTAAAATAACTTATCCCTCCTTGTGAATAAAATACGGCATTAGCTTTATGACACTGGCTGGACAGTTCCATCTGAGGTTTTCAATGCAAACCAAACTTAAGACAACAATGAAACATTCCTGTGAGATCCTACTGGTATTTTTAGGCATTGCTACTGGGTATATTTTGATCATGCATTGTCCATGTGGCTGGCTGGCTTCTGAATTAAAGCAGCATGCAGGCGGATACCCCGATCTCCTTATTTCTGGATCCTTGCATGCCAGTAAATGGGTGCTTCTACGTGAGCATTTTAGTATAGATCAGAAATACACTTCTGAATCAAAACTTCCAGTCTGACTCAGTGTGCATCACAGAGCATGTTATGTACATAGACGGGATTGCTTTCAGATGAAGCTGAATTGTCAGATGTACTCCTTACCATTGAAGTGTATTCAATACACAAAACCAGATTGAAAAAAAAAAATGCATCTGGAATGTTGTCAGGTCCTCAGTGCTGATGGTTTTTAGAGCTCTTTTCACCTATGCTGCTTGCTAGTGTGGATGCAGCCAGTGAAATAACCTGTGTAATGTAATCTGTGAGGTTTTTCTGCAGGTATGTGTCTGTCTTGTTCTGCTGATGTCTTGTTGATTATTTTACTACAATGTTTCTTTGAGAGAAGTAAAACATTTTCATAGAAGAACATTTGTGATCTAAAGAAAACATGCAGTCTTGCATGAAGTTTGCTTGGAACTGAGGCGAAGCCTGTATTCTATGGAGTCAGACCCAAGTCTTATTCCAAACATATGCATTAAAACTATGTAACTTAGCAAATGTGTGCTGGTATTCTTAAGGTCTTCCGTTATAAAGGAATAAAAAGGCTGCTGTAGAGGCAAGACTCTGAGAAATTCTCATGATGATAGGCCCTGGAAAGAATCATGTGTGGAGACTTTACCATTGCTGCAGCCCCAACTTGTAGCATTTTTGTCTGGTCAGTGCTTTCTGTCCCTGTAAGTCATGTTCCAAAACCTTAAATTAGCTAGCACCTAATCTTCCTACTTTGTCTTTATGAAACCAGTCAAAAAAGCTAGCTCATTCTTCCTGTTCTAAATTCCTGTAACACACCTGGATTTCAGGCAGGCTGTTTATGCCACGGCCTTGCTTTTTTCTGGCTTTTTTGCTGTTCTACTTCCCCACTGGAAATGTGTTTGTATGTGAGGCAGAAGCTCTTGTCTTCCATGCTTGTCAGCTTATTTCCAGACACATGACTCTCTTGTTGTTCCAGACAGCACGACTAAAGCACATACCCTTATAAAACCAAGCTATCTTTGAAATGCTTTCAACCTAGTGTGCTAGCCAGTACAGTTCCCATCAGTCCACCTTCCTCTTGTTCCACAGGACAACTGTCAGCAGGTTGCAGATAAGCATCTATTCAACGGATTGAGTTGGTTCAAAGTAGGACTTCTTCCAAAAAAATCTATTTGCATGGCACATATCTTGTTAATGATGCTGGGTGAAAGTGGTCACTTCAAATATTAGTCAACTTTTTTATTTTCATGACTGTGGATATGCAGTTGGTCTAGGTGTAAAATGTCAGTTCTAGTATTTTGATGCACCTCAGTGTCTTCCTGGAAAGAAAACTGTTAAGTAAACAAATGACTAAATTGCATCTGTTTTCCTGGCGTTTCTGACTTAGACTCTGTAGACCTGTTTGGTGATGCTGCTTGTGCTGGAAAAAACCAGCTCTGACGAGATAAATTTGGAAGATGCTCACAACTTAAGTTCAAGAAAATTGTTTCTTTTAACTTCTGTTAATTGTGGCAAGGAGAGCAGCACAATAGCCCAAGAATTGAATGTTTTTCAGCTTCAGTCTGTACAACACCGATATCTCTTATGCCTATTTATACAATCCATGTAGCTGTATGATTGGCAGTCCAAGATAAGCAAGACTTGTTTGTGCTTTTGAGATGTGCAAGAGTGGTTATTAGAAGACTACGGGTGTCTATTGAAGCTGTACATAGCATAGTTTTATTTGGAAGGTGTTTACTTAAAACTTATTTTCTTGACTTATGTATTTGTTCCTGTTCATTTCATCAACTCCTTTTTGAAACTGTTTGTCTGAAACTGAAGGCTCCAGAAATTAATGACTTCAGATTGTAAACCTGCTTTGAGTCTAGTTCTTGCTGTAATAATGCTACTCTTTTGCCCAAAGCTCGGCTTTGATTCTCTTCATAAGCACATGGTAAAACTAATTCTGAGCTCCAAAGAGACCTAGTTCACATAATGCTTGAGTTCCGATGTTTGTGTTCCAGTGAACTGAAATTTGCCTTTTGAGTTTGATGCCTTTTTTCTGTAGGTTTATTTTAACATTCTGCAGTGGAGAAAGCAGAATTTTCCAGCTGTAAATAGCAGACCCGTTATAAAGGCTGGAGAGATAGACGGTTTAGAAAACTGGATTTGCTGAAAGATAGACAAGTGAGGTTATTCCTGAGCCTTGAAGAGAGGGGAATTTTGTAAGGAAAGCATTATGTGATGTAGGTTTTGGCAAGCAGTGGGTGGAATGTGAAATCGAGCAGGGCAGGAAGAAGCTTGAGAGTTGTGGTGTAAGGTTGCAAAAACCTGAAGTAGCATGGTTTCAAAAGCTGGGGGCAGGATAGGCTACTGTGTGTGCCTTATGTGCTGATCTTATTAGAGAAAAGTCTTGCCTCACAGTAACTTCATGAAAAATAGGAATAGTTTCTGTGAGTACTGTGTATAGCCTGTCTGGCTGTGAGCTGTGATTGTGTGTGGCTTCACAATATTTCACAAGTTCAGGGTTGTAAACTACAGCTGGATGTGTTAATGTGAGTTTCCAAAACAGCGTTTGAATACAAAGTTTTTTTCAGGTAAATATAATCTGAGAGAGAATGGAAAAACTGAGAAAAAGGCTGAGACTAACTCTGTGTCTCTAACTCTGTACCTTTTGTAACTGCACAAAATGTTTCTTCTAAAATCAGTGACAAAGGAGCCATGTGCTGGAAAAGCTCTATTTTTTTTCCCTGGAAGAATTTGAGACACTACTGTATCTGTTTGAATGCTTCCTATTCTTTCCTTATGCTCATCAATGCTTAATGAATGAATTCGGTATTGCTTGACATAATGTTCCTGTTTTGCAGGTAGGGAATGAAGGTACATATATCCAGCTGCTCAGGTAGTTTCAAACAAACAGCATGAAATAATTTGAGATTAGCAGGCTAGCATGTGCTGATTAAGGATCAGGTTTGACTCATTTGCTCTAGGCTTCTAATTTATTTAAACACTTATTTCACCATGAGATAACAGGATATACTTGCATCAGTACTATAGAGGGAGCTGAGGGTAACTGCATCAGATGTTTAGGGTAGCTGACTCTTAGCCTTGGTGACTAGACCATAATCCAACAATATGCATTGATATGGTTTAGTCCTCCATCTTTAGAAGAAAATGGGAATTTCCAGAATGTTTCTTGCTGTTTCTTGTATTATATGGAGCCTGTTCCAGAGTCTGCACTTCCAACATCGCCTCAAAGAAAAACTACCATCATTTTCCAAAAGAGACTGATCTGGTGATGTTTATAGTTGAGGGATGAAAATTTACCAGAAATCTCTCCATATTTTTGTCAGAGCAGGCTTTCAGATTTCTAAGGTTGAGAATAGTTGGGTGTGCGTGCGTTTATTGACCTCTCTTAACCTTTCTTAGCTTGGATCATATTTAATTATGCAAGGTTGCACTAGACTGGCTCCTAGGTTTAGTAGTGGCATGGTCTATTGCAAGCATAGAGACAGATATTTGTACACTTCCAGTGCCTGTGGGCACTGGAGTCACTGGACAGCACCTGAACTCAAGTATGCCAGGAGTTCCTATGCCATTAAGTCTCAGTGCAGTCATAAAGTGGGCAGATACTTGAATGACAGCTTGCCTGGTTTGCATGGTTCTTGTTTTACATAATTAGATGATGATCATATTGGTCTCTTCCTACACAAACCCCCTCCCTTCATCTCCTCTGACAGTCAGGGCTTGTTTCCATGGAGCTATTTCATCCATACCTTAGTAAACCTTTTTTCTGTTCCCTATAGACATAATTTGAGGTTTCTATGGCAACATCTGCGGAGGGAAGGCCCATGATATCTTAAGCAAGTAAGAACTGATTCTTGGTAAGCCCCATGCGTGATTGTATGCTCATAATGTATACGATGGCAATGTTCCCTGCCCTATTAGTTATTCTAGCTTAAGTCAAATATGGTGGAAAAAAGCCTGAGGGACTGCCTGACTTAATAAAACTCAAACTCTGAAAGTTATGGTTCAAAAAGAAAAAAGGAATTTCGAGCAGTTAAACTTAACTGTGTCATGCTGTGTATAGCTGTAAAGACATTTGAGATCAAAAATGAATGGTGTAATGTAACTTCATTCAATGTCAGCAAATCTTCTAGAAGAATAGTAATAAGTCCTATAAATCTATAAGCTGTTTTTTAATATTTAAAGACGTTCCAAAATAATAAATTAAAAATGAATTATTTAAAAATAATTAAACTGATTGTATATCTGGAGGAAAAAATAGTTTCAAGCTTCCAATATTTATTTGGGGGAGGCAGGAAGTGAAATAGACACTATGAACATGAAGGCTGACACCAACAGCATTGTGTAGCTGCAGAAGAGTCGGGAAGCAGAGTTCATTTGTGTTGGAAGCAGAGTATAGATCAGGAAATTACTGTAGCTGAAATAGCAGAGTCTGATCTGAGGCTCTGCCTATGGTGGAGTTGAGACAAAAAATTTGGACAGGAGCTCATTACAAAAAGCTACCAGAAATTTTTTTGGGAAAACGTGAAGATGGGTCTTAAGCTACCTGAAACAGAGTTGACACATTCTCTGCTACAACACCCCTACTCCCTAGCCAGCTATTTGAACTTCAGTTTGAACTGATCGGAGGTGAGAAGAATATGATATGTGTAATAACTAATCTCTTATTTGTGTCACTTCAGACAAATAGTCAAGAATAGGTGTGTCCTTCATGCTTGCATTCTACTGCACTCCTAGAGATGTTTTACTTGGTCTGAGTTCATGAGAGGTTTTGTTGCTTGTAGCAATTTCTGAATTGCATCCTGTGACTTCAATCTTGAAAGATTCTTTGAAGAACCCTAGAGAAGGAAAAGGTGCCAATAACTCTCTTAAACTTAGCCCTGGGTATGTATGTCAGTTCAGTGGCTCAGAATTGTATTTCAGTGGTAGTAACTGAGAGGAAGATGGGAAGGCTCTGCTAATGACTTGTAAATAGAGGGTAGACTGTGACAAGTTTTGTGAGTTTGGCTGAAGTGCTGTTGAGTATCTGGAGGTGGATTACCAGCTATTGCATTAAAGAAATGCCTGAAGAAAGATGATGTGAACCTTGGAAAATGTGGGCCTTGAGTTGTCTGTTAGAAAACAATAGCTCTTTGTGTTCTTGTCACTTGCCTTTTCTTGAATTGAAAGTGACTAACATGGAGTATGTCCTAGTAAGGGATCAGTTTAACTTTCATGTGAGTCTTTGCTACTGGGATTACTGGCAGCTGTTGTTTCACATAGTTTCACTTTTTGCTCCCATATTTTGTGTCTATCTTTATAAGCAGCATCTGAGAGTCAAGAAACTTGCATATAGGCCAGATTACTGCTGCAGTCCAATGGATAGTTCTTGGGAGGGGGGAAAACCCCCCTTCAGGCATATCCCATTTTAAGAAATCCATTCAGACTGCTGACCCCTTCTAGAGTGAAAAAGGATGTGTGGAATTACCAGTCACTTCTGAAAAGTATCTTTAATGTTCTGTCTGTTCATTACAGAGGACCTCTAATATTCTCTTTCACATTACTTGCTGCCTTCTGTCCTAAAAACAGATACTGCAGAAAAGTTGCTGCCTAGGGGAAGCACCATGTGAGAGACAATCTTACCATCAGTGCATGCCTGCAGGCCCAAGACCTGCCTGACATCTGCTCAGTTTCCTCATTGTTCTTGTGGCAGCTGCAGTAGTAGCAGTTGCTGCTTGCAGTTGCTTTCTCTGCTTGCTGAAATGCCAGAGCAAGCTGTTAATTTACTGTAGTTTCAAACAGATTAGGGCCAGAGTTGTAAATGTGAACTTTGTTAGTCATAGTCTTGTTGTTTGCTGCCTCTGGCTTCAAAACTGCTTTTAGGATAGAGGTGGGAAGGGAAGAGAGTCACACAAGATCCTGCCTGATTGTCCTACTT
>NW_009619135.1:0-3223 GCF_000690535.1 Cariama cristata | reverse complement strand
CAGGATTTCCTATGATCCAGTGATCCTTCCTGCTCTACTTCCCCCCTCCCTCTTTTCTGTCCACATACAAATCCATACAGAGTGTGCCTTCCCTTCAGCACCACTGCAGCTCCCAAAGGTGATGAAATGAATCCAATGCTGTGTTTTAAAGGTTTCCCTGATGAAGATAGCCACAGAAGACCTCTTGTGCTCTCTGCTGTTTGTTTAACCCTGTAAGTGCTGCATTACTGTGTGCAATTCATACTGGCTATTTGAAATCTATACTGAGCATTTAACTACTTAAACTTCTACTTTTTTGAATTAAAATTACCTCAGCTACCAGAAAGGAGAAAAGTGTGGGTAGAGGATGTGCAACAGTGGGTATTAAACAGGCTTGTTGATTATAGCTTACATTTTTTTCATGTGAGACTGCACAGAACAATAGCAGCTTCCTTGATGTATTTGTGAAAGAAACTGCAATAAATGTGGAGGAGTTTGCTAGTGGAATTGGAGTGTCAAAGTGCTATACAGAAAAAGCATTACGATGTTAGGTAGGTGAATTTTGTAAAACAGTCATTCTTGACCAGTGATGTACATGTGAAATGACTTCCACTGTTGTGCATGCTATAAATATTAGTCTGTATTAGAATTGTATTTGTAGGAATGTTAGATGCTTTGTTATCCTCAAAAATAAGGTAAGCGGTGACTACTTCTTGAGACAAACGGAACTGTGGTCAGAAGTGTGAAGAGATCTCAATGTGAGTTCATACAAGCCTTCAGTTTTTACTTAAATTGATGTGCAGATATCTTAACTCATTGATGGCCTATTTAAGTGAAGTAATGGATCTTGGTCTCCTTTCTACTATATCTAGCTTAGGTTTAGTTTTGTTCTGGAGCCCTGAAGTTATTTACCTGCAGGAAGTATCCATTTCTATGTTATGAAGAGACCTATGGCAAAGATTTGACTAAGGGTATGCTGTAAGCAGAGACAGAGCTGTGCATGAAACCTATGCTTTCAGTAGTTCTTGTTGGCACCGAATAAGCAGGTCACATTGTAAGAGGATGCATATGTCATCAAATATCAGAAGTGGTTTTGGTGCAGCAGTCTTTGGAGAACTATGATTTTGGCTGTTGTTTTGTCCTAATGGAATTGATGAGCCTTGGATGGAATGTATCACACACAAAGGACAAATACATCACTGAATGCTTCGTATATTTGTCAAACTGCAATATAAATGGGAGAGTTGTCTGCTAATAAAATTGAAATGTCAAGTTACTACACAGAGTAACCAATATCAAGCTAATCTAGGGATCCATTTTGCCTTCACCAAGGGATCCACCCTTTCTTGCAAGTTGAATCAAGAACTGTGCTCCAGTGCTTAGTATCTGAATCTAAGCTCCCTTGACCAGAACTGCTTAAATCAAAGGGTGGAAAAGGTTAATTTCAAATGTCTGGGCCAGAAACAAACCTTTTCAGAGTTTTAGATAAAAAAAAATATCTGACTTTCTGGTAGAAGATAATGGTAATAAGATTGATACTTGGGAGCTGCTTTAAGATAACGCTAAATTTGATAGCAGCTATGTATTTTGCCAGTACTACTTATTGAAGTGTTTCACTGGACAAATATTGGACTACAGGGAAATTAGAAATGGGAGAGTGAGGGTAGGAACATCCTGTTATTGTTAAGATATGAGCTGTTCTAGAGTATGGCGCAACAGCACTGAAATATTTTGTGTGAAATCTTAGGTTAGAGTAAGGTCCGTGTAAGACCATGCCTAGGTGGGCAGAAGATAATGTATGTGTGCTGACACTTTTAACACTAGCATGACTTCCATGAAAAGTCCAAAATGTGAATCGCCAACCACAAATGGTCATGGCTTAGTTTTGTATCTCCTACTTCTAGCCTAAGTAAGAAAAATGATTAAGTATTTACTGCTTCAGCTGCACCAAAGCCAAATTGAGCTTTAAGGATTGTTTTGAGATAGTTTTAAGTGTGAAATAGTGCTTTGAATGTGGGCATCTGCAAGCAGCACAGCCTTAAGCACATGTTGCAAGGCTTGTGCTTAGTGACTCAGAATGAAGGTGGCCATGTACTGTGTCTTCACTGCTGTTTCTTGATCCAGCTCCCTTATGAAGCTTAGACCAGAGAAGAGGTGTTGAAGTAGAAATTAAATCTTTAAGAATATAGCATCCTATATATTTCAAAGTATTGTATTAGGTGTAAATCCGGCACCTAAGAAGTAGTCGTTGTGTGCTGTAGTAGTGCAAAAGGATAAAATAACTGCTGAAGAAAATGCTGCTGTGTGTTTATAACATCTAACCCTGGACACTGTTTTCAGCTTAACATACTACTATGTTCCACATGGACATGGAGTTCTCTTATAATATAGCAGATATAAAACAGATAAGTTAAAGAACACTGAATGTACAAAGTACATAAGCAACACTGAGTAATTCATATGATGCTTGTGTTTTCTATATATTGTGTAGACAGCTGACTTAGTCTACACAGTGTTTAAAAACATAAAATGCAAATAACAGCTGATTCCTGGAGGGCTGTGGGTAATTGCTTAAACATCGTATTTGGTCTCAACAGTTGATGTTCGTTTGAAACGTGTTATTTTTGATCCCATTGAACTCTTCTACTTTAACTTTGCAAAACCTGAGGTGGGTGAACATGTTCGAGCTCCAGTAAATGAAGTTCTTCAAATGCTCTAATGGAAGTTTGTGACCTTTACAAGGCTAGAGCACAAGAAATATAAGGGTTTTTTGTGTCTTGGAGACGCTTATGATAAAACCCATTAAAAATGAGTAGCTAAAGGTGTTCTGGTTTCTGTTGCATGTTGTTTTTGAGGGAGATGGGGACCAAAGAATATTTAGGCAAATGGAACTATTGTATGCTCTTGAAACAAATATGATCCTGTGTTTGTCCATAGGATGATGGCTAAAGAGAATTCACTTTCTCACCTGACTTGTAACAGTTCAGGGTGCCCTGTAGAACAGTTGTGTGTAACTGAGAGGAAACGCTCGCATCTTTCCTGGAGTGCAGCAAGGGACACTGGATGCATTTTGCTGATAGTTTTTACTGTTGATCGCTCTGTTGCAGTTAGTGTTGGACCTCCACAGTCATCCTACAATTTGTATTGACAGTCCTGAGCATCACACTTGAATAACAAACTTCACAAACTTAAAATTGTGGCATCCAAATTCTGCATGGTAAATGAGATGGATTAGTGTCACATC
>NW_009619134.1:32417-53852 GCF_000690535.1 Cariama cristata | reverse complement strand
ACCCTTCTTGAAAACTGGGACAACATTTGTCAGCTTCCAGTTGACTGTGACCTCTCCAGACTCCCAAGACCACTGAAAAATAATGGAGAGAGCTCCCACAATGACATCGGCCAGCTCTTTCAGTACCCTGGGACGAATCCCATCAGGCCCCAGAGATTTATGTGCATCCAGCTGGAGCAGCAGGTCTCAAACGAGTTCAGGGTTGGCTGGGAGTTTATCATCCCCCAGTCATGGTCTACTGACACAGGGCTCCAGGGGTTCCAGGATCCATCACTGATGTTGAAGACAGAAGCGAAGGTATTATAAGTCTCTGCTTTGTCTACATCCCCACTTGTGAGGTTACTGACCAATGTTACCTCTGATCCTCTACTAAGAGATTTCACCCACAGAAGACGGCCAGCTGCCTTACTGCTTGTATGTAGAAGATAACAATTGTAAAATGTTGCTAACGTTCGCCAGTTTCTAAAAGCCACCAATAACCTCGACAGAGCTTGTTGCTGGGAGTCTTGAATATACTGGGCAGTGCTAAATATCCCCACTGAGGAACTTCTGGATGTGGAAATGGAGTCAGGTAGCAGAAGGGGGAACAGTGTCCCAGGCCCAATACTCTGCTAACATTGTTCCTTCCTCTGATGTGGCCCAGTGGTGCACAGGCTGATGGGAAAAGGGTACGTTAAAGAGGACTGCTAAATTAGCATCTGAACAGTTGATTAATTTACTGTAACTTACTTCTGCTGAGGCATTTTGATGAAAACAGGCTATTTCTTTGACTCTTGAAAAATGAGTCTCTGGTGAGAGAAGGTCAGGGTGCCAAAAGGAACATCTCTGGAGACTTGCTGTCCTCTCGGCTAGCCTTGTCTCCTACCTCATGCTGCAAGAGGAACAAAAGTGAACCTAAAAACACAGAAAATGCCCCATCAAGGCAGAAAGCATAGTCCAGACACTGTATCTAGTAGTGGCAGGAGGAGATGCTTTTTAGGGAGAGCAAACAAGCCTGGCCGCTACCTGTGGTTCATTATGGTCCAGTCACACTACTTCAGTACCCACAATGACTGTGGTAGGGAACCCTGCACCTTCCCTTTAGTGTCTGTTCATGGACTTGTTACCATGAATTTCTCAATTGTCTTTTGACCCTGTCCTCCCACCTGTGTCCACAGTTTACTTGGGCAGCAGATTACAGAAGTTCACAGCTTTCCGTGTAAATAAGTATTTGTCTCTGGTTTAAACTGATCAGCTAATCACAGTAAGTGCCAGTTCTTGCTATACTAACGTCTCATCATTAATCACTGAAACACTTGTCTGCATTTGAAAGACTCTGCTAGCCTAGAGAGTTTTCCACTGGCTCAGTGGCAGCTAGAACATGTAACTGACAGCAGCATTTGATCTTAAAAGAGTGACTTAAAAAATCCACAGACACTCAATTCAACAGAAGCAAATCCTCCATCCACTGAGTGGTGTGACTGTGGAACGATAATTACAGTATCCACAGTCATTGCATTTCAGCAGTTCCATTTAGCTGGCTTAAAAGAAGTAAGAAAGTATTTTTATCTGCAAGCTGGTCCTGGAACTGGATCACTGGATGTATCCACTGGAAAATCCTTGAAAAGCAAGGCACATTAGGCTGCACAAAGAGCTGTAGGAATGCAGCTGTATCCCTCGTGATAGTCAAGCTGGGTTGTTTGCTCCTCTGTACTGTGCAGAGGTACGAGTCTTGATGTCAGTATTGAGTGCTTGGGAAAAGAACCTCTCTCCATCCCCTATTCCTGATGCTAGGTTATTTTTGCACAACTAGGATAAATATTCTTTGACTTATACCCATTTTAGTCATTAAATTCTAAAGCTATGATTGAGCCTGATTCTTCTTTCATTTGTATTGCTTATCTTTTAACATAGTCAATAGAATTACTCAGAGTTTTGGACCAGTCTAGCCTAAAGAGGATCTGGCTTATGGAAACTAAGAGATGACAACCTGTAACTCACAAAATGGCAGCACTCCTCAATTAAGTAATAGTGCTGGTTTTGGCTGGGACAGAGTTAATTTTCTCTAGAGTAGCTAGTATGGGGCTATTTTTTGGATTTGTGCTGGAAACAGTGTTGATAATACAGAGATGGTTTAGTTATTGTTGAGCAGGGCTTACCCGGAGCCAAGGCCTTTTCTGCCTCTCACCCTACACCCGCAGCAAGGGGGCTGGGGGGGCACAAGGAGTTGGGAGGGGACACAGCTGGGACAGCTGACCCCAATGACCCAAGAGATATCCCACAGGGTATGACATCAAGCTCAGCAACCAAAAGTTGGGGGAAGTAAAAGGAAGGGGGGGGATGTTGGGAGTGATGGCGTCTGTCTTCCCAAGCCACCTTTATGCATGATGGAACCCTGCTTTCCTGGAGATGGCTGAACACCTGCCTGCCCATGGGAAGTGGTGAGTGAATTCCTTGTTTTGATTTGCGTGTGTGCGCAGCTTTTGCTTTACTTGTTAAACTGTCTGTATCTCAACCCACAAGTTTTCTCATTTTCAACCCTTCTACTTCTCTTCCCCATCCCACCGGGGGGGAGTGAGCAAGCGGCTATGTGGAGCCTAGTTGCCATCTGGGGTTAAACTACAACAGTAATATCCACTTTAGTAGATGAGTCTTCTTGTTTAGATATAGGTCTTTATATCTTACAAGTTCAGGAGCTGATGCTTTCAATCTGGTCTTAAAGACGCAGAGAAAATCGATGACACAAGTTGTTATGGGGGGAAGAGAAACACAGGCAATGTGAAATCACTAAGCTCAATTTATGAAGTGGACCAAGGGTCCTCCCTCAACCTCTGCCCCTGAAGGTCTTTGTACCTACTAGTTGGCACAGGCTGGCAGTCAAACGATATCACAGGATACCTTCCCAGCAGCTTTGGGGATGGTTTTTTGTTGATCCACTGTCCATGTCAAGGCTCATTATGCTTAGTTCTTGTTTACATTGTCCTCTTGGCCTTGGCTTATCACACTCAGCCCCTGTTTGCATTGTAACCAGCTCTTTGCCAAAGCAAGGTTGTGACATTCTTACGTCACAAGCAAGCAAGCCCAGATTGTTTTCACAATAAAAACTGAGGGCAATTATTATGGTTTGTGTGTCTCAGGGCCCTGAGGGCATTAAAAAAAACTTAGTTGCGTTGAATACCCTCACCGGGGCTTCTGCTGAGACATTGCCCATAGACAGTCCAGGAGCTCCATTTAAGTTCAGGTCTGCACTGTTAGTCCCTGCCTGAGCTATGGCGTAGGTGTGCATGTCTCACACCCATGCCCATGACCAGCCATGGATACTGTTGATCTGTTCCTTGACCTGTGAACTGTTTTTCTGGGTTGACCTCAGACCTGTCTAATCTCTATGGACCAGCCCGGTGACCACTGTGTCTGTATACGACCTTGGTTGCCATCGCAGAACCTGATCCTGACCCAAGGATTGACTTTGCAGCTTGACCTAGGACCTGGCTTGTCAGCATGAACCTGCCTGAAAATCTGGACTCTTGGCTGATCCTGGCTGTTAGCCCTAGGCCTACCTTTCTCTCCTTTTCTGGGTGCACTGGGATGGGCCTTGGCTAGCCAGTCTTCTGCCTTGATCTCTGCTTTATCTTGCTTGACTCAACTCCTCATCCCTTAGGGAGCAGCTGGCCCTTGCTGCACCCTGACAGCGTCTGGCAAGAGCTGCAATGACTTGGTCACAGAAAACAGTGACTCTAGACACCCGGTCAGTTGTCTAGATTCTGCTTATCTATAACACTATGATGAAATTTTTATTTCAAGTCATTCTTTTTGAGTCCCATTTGTCTAGCAAACCAGTCTGTGGTCAAACAGTAAGCAAGAAGAGACCTCACATTCAGCTTAATTCTCCCCAGGATGTGTGTGTGGGAGAACAAGGAAATGAAATACAAAACACTGTACTTAATGTAACAGTAAAAATAAACATGCCAAATGAGACCTGATAGAGCAAATAGCAATGATGCAGCTGAGCAATTTTGCTCAATATTAACTTAGAAATCAGAAGGTATCTCTCTTGAACTGGCAGAGACAAAAACCAAGTCATGAAACAGGAAGATACTCTTGTTGCTGCCATAGCTGGCTGGAGCCTCACCATTTAACCACGTGGCACATGCATATGAAGCTGGGAAAAAGGTCTGGGAGCTGAGGAGTGATGTTCTGTACTTGGATATCTTGTAGTTCTTATGTGCAGAGAAACCGAAGGGCCTGAATTCAGTCCCAAGCGGAACCTCTATGGTCAGTGCTAGTCTGCACTGTGGCCTTTCTGTTTCCTGCTTGAGGCATGTGACATTTTGGCCTCCCACAGACTGGAATTTGTGCTTAAACTCAGCCATTTAGAGGTTACAGGTGACACGTAGAGTAAGGCCCCATCCAGCACCCTGTTCTGGCTACCTGGTCTGTTCACATCTTCTCCACCTCCATCCCAAGCCCGTGTGCTGGCACACGACATGATGACTGCTCTCCTCACAGTCTGTTTCCTGATGGGACAAAGGTGCTGCTAGCTGTTGTCTCTCTGCCTGCAACATCCCTGCTGAGGCTCAGATCTGCCAGGCGCTGAAGAGCTTGGAGCTCCGTCACTGGTTTGGCCTCGACTTTTCCTTCAGTAGATCAGAGCTCCTACGCCAGCATGCTTTGTACATGCCACCCCACCTGTGCATCTGGATGGTCACTTGCTGGCATCCCAGAGCTCTGAACAGACCCAGGGAGCAGCCGGAGTTTTATTTCTCCAAAGTGGCTTTGGGAGCCTGGCTTAGTTCTGCTTCCTGATCCGCAGCCCCAGAGATGTGATGCAAAGCCACACTGCTTTGCACTGACATTGCCTTGTTTGCACTGCATCCACCGCTGCCGCAGGTCTGGTTAAACCAAGAGCAGTTTTCCTGCCAAGTGAAGTCTCTGTTCATCCTTGAACCTTAGCCACGGTGGTGGGAGGCAGAGTGTCTCAGTTTAAGTTTCTGATGAAGGTGGATTGTGGACTGGACAGTAGGCTGAGGCAAAGGAGGTGCAGATGGATATGTTCCCTATCCCCTGCCTGTTTTACAAGACAAGTGGTAACTCTGTTAGCCTCCAAATCTGCAATCTGTGTTAACTGTAGCAGCAAGATCTGGCGGGGTTTCCCGGTCAGCATCATGCATGACGTCTCTGAGATAAGACAGGAAAATTGTGACAGGGCAGATGGCTGACACTTGATATTGTAACTCCCTCTGCTTCCAACTGCCACCTGGATTATTGGTCTACCCCATAATGAGGTCTTCCCATAGCGGCATCCTGATCAGTGAATGCCTAATCCATAGCACCAGGGCCAAGACTGTTTGGACAGTTGCAGATGATTTTCAGGCCACTTTCATAGCTGGATCTGATGAGCATTTACAGTTGACCCCACTGAGTGTATGCATCCGAGGGAACCATGATAGCTCAGCTGGATTGTTGGATACAAGGTCTGCCTTTCCAGCCTCACAGTTCCCTCCTACATCTTGATTTCCATCTCATTTGTTTTCTGCTTCTGCCGTCTGCTTCTCACAAATACTGCTTAGCCCCATACCCATCTTTTAATCCCTCACTTCTCTTAAGTCCTGCTCAGACGCAATGAACACAATCCATAACCATCACTGTGGCAGGTGTGGTTCCTCCTTGTATCGCTGACCGGCCTAAGCAACACAACCTCACCCTGGGAAAAGGTAGCTGGGACCCACCGCTTTAGCTGCATTCCCTCACTCTCTTCCCTTGAAGGGTTATCTCACAGCTGTACCAGGTGTCCCCTGGACCCACACCACATGCCATGACTGTTCAAGTTCAAAGTTATCAAGACTACTGATACATGGTCCTGCCTCTGCTATGAGGAATATCATAAAGCACTTATTGATGCGTAAACACACAGGTTCCTATCCCACAGTCCCACTCCATGCCAGTGACAGGAACAGGAGTGTTAGCTGTGATGGAGAGACTGCATAGTAACAGAGGGCCCGAATCATAGAGATTCAGAGCAACCCCATATCTCTGGAGTCTTCTGAAGACTTCTTGCAAGACCTCTTTATCAGCTTACCTGTGGATACCCAAGTAGGGTGGATTTCTAGCTTACCCGCGGACATGAGATGGTAAGGTGGGTTAATCTTGGCAGACAGCTAAGCACCGCCCAGCTGCTTGCTCTCCTCTTTCTCTGCCCCGTGGGATGGGGGAGAGAATCTGAAGGGCAAAAGCGAGAGAATGCATGCATCAAGAAAAAGACAGTTTAATAAGTGAAGGAGAAAAAAAGAAGAGACACTCAAATGATGCAGAGGCAGTCACTCACCACCAGCAGACTGATGACCAGCCAGTCCTCAAGCAACAGCAACTTCAGAAAAAAATCCTCCCTCCCCAGTTTTATTGTTGAGCGTGCCATTAGATGACATAAAAGTTCCCTGTGGTCAGTTTGGGTCAGTTGTCCCAGCTGTGTTCCCTCCCAGCATCTTGCCCACCCCCAGCCTACTCGCTTGGGGGCGAAGTCAGAAACAGAGAAGGCCTTGACACTGTGCAAACGCTGCCCGGCAATAGCTAAAATGTTGGTGTGTTCTCGACACTGTTTTGGTCACCAGGCTAAACCACCGCACGATATGGGCTGGTACAAAGAAAATTAACTGCATCCTTGATAGTGCCCAATGGTTGGAATGCCTGGTTCTGGTGGACATTTTCTGCTTCTGATGGAGGTTTTACCTCTCATGAAAGCTACAGCTTACAGGTGAATTTTGGAGAGAGTTTAACCTTATGGTCGCCATGGAGCAATCCCTGAGTGCTTGGAAAAGAAAAGTTCAGTGCTGAAAGTTCCTAGAGTTGCTCTGAACACTGTCTCTGGTATGACTGATAGAGAAGGAACAGAGGAATCACTGCTTTCTCTCAAGTGAAGTCCACCTGGTTTTTTTATCCTCCTCGCTATTTAAAACCCTGCTAGTTATGTGATGACTGTATGGCAGACTCAGTGTCACACTGAATAATTTTATTCAGCGCAAAACACAAACTTGGATTGAGGTAGAAGTCATAGAAATGGAAACATATGGAAGAAATTAGGAAAGACAGGCAGGTCCATACTCAAAGGGAGCGTGGACACTGATGTCCACTGGGTTTGGAGTACTTATAGTTCTGCCAAGTGGTTTGACACAGCACGTGCGTCGAAACAAAGAGGTAGAAATGAGGCAAAATCAGAAAGATAAATATGTAGAACTTCTGTGATGCGAAGTAGTGTGAGATGACTGTAGAAGAACTGCTTAGAGTAGAAAATCATATTGCAGAATACAGATATATTCACATTGGGATGTTTTGTTTAGGTAAGAAAAAATAATACTGAAGTAAGCACACAGGCACGTCCTTCCCACTGCCCGTTCTCCACCGTGCCTAGGTCAGGACCCTGCCCACACACCCTCGTGGGTGGCTGCCCTTCCACTTTGTTGTTCGGAATCAGACTTGTAAAGCTCACCCAGTAGTAGTGGGCATCACCAGTTACCTGAATGTGTTACGTTTCAGTCTCCACATATGGGAACTGAACAAGAATTTCAGTAAAATATGACAATGTTGTGTAACTTGCAGAGGAAATGAAAGCAAAAATGCTGGGAGAGATAAAAAGTCCATGGGTGGGTGGGCTCATTGGTCAGAGTTGTAAACTCATATGCTGCTAAGGCTGTGCGTATGTGTATCCACAAGCTTGGTTTTATATACATTATTGCATTAGCATGCATACATAATTGCATTATCATGCACACATAAGTATGTAAATATCTGTGTGTGTACTCATACATATATATTCATACACACACAGAGACATGTTTTAACCCTTTTTAAAATCTGAAGTTCACAGAGTAAATCTCAAAAGGGTCTGTTGTGTTTTTTTCTTTCTATAAAAATGTAGATATCTACTGAGAAAAGTCCATTAAATCCAAACAAACATACCGTGGATTTTGTTTTTACTGTGAAAGGTGCCAGCAGCAGAACACTTGAACTAACACCAAATTTACCATTACAAATTCAGTCCAGGAGGCGGCTTGTAAATGGAGATTGAGACCTAAGCCTTTGTGGCTTTGAGCCCCACGCTTTTACTCACATTTAAGTTTTGCCTTCCCCCTTGCTTCCAGAGGGTGATTCTCACCGCTTCCCAACAGCTCATTCAGCCAGGGAGTAGAAAGCTTAGCACCTGTAAAACCCTCAGAGATTTACAAATGGGGATCTTGGCTGATTCAGACCTTGTCCCTTTTTGTTTTATATGATGTCTGGTCTAGCTTTCCTTCTGTGCTCCTTTTTCTTCTCTCTAACCTGCCTATCTTTCCTAATTTCTTCCATGTGTTTCAATTTCTACGACTTCTACCTCAGTCCAAATTTGCGTTTTACGCTGGATAAAATTGTTCGGTGTGACGCTGGAGTTGGTGTTATCAGGCATAGATCTTGGGTTTCAAGTGTCAGATGAGCCAAAAGACATTTGAGAAAAATTATAAATTATGTGCCTGTTCCCTTGAGACACAGCTGGCTCAGTGAGATAAATTAGAGGATGGTAAATCCAGTAGACACCACGACTATAACACTGCAGGACTGTTATGCTGCAATCTGTCAGGAGCTAGCTCTCTGTTGCTCTGTCCATCTCTCTATCCTGGAGATATCTGTGTATCCTGGAGTCCCTCTGCAAAGTGTTCTGAAGAAACTGTGAAGTTTCGAGATGATTACCGCTGGTGAATCCGGTCATATGTACACAGCGTGGCTCTACTACCACCAAAGGGACCAGTATCGTGACGGTCTAAGGAATCTGGTGGCTAAAAGAGTAATCAGTGAGTATATGTTCTCCATCCTGTGTGCCTTTTGCTCTGTATGTTCCTCCAAAATACATTTATGTTCAGGAGGTATGCATATGAGGGAGGTGGTTGTTTTTAAACTCCATTTGCTGGAGCGGTTGACATATGTCCAGATGCTACCAATAGCTCAGCATTACAAATCACCTCCACATTAACCTCTAACATTACCTTAAGCAACTTCTGTAAGGGGAGATAATTGACAGCGTGAAAAACAGGAAAAAAATATTTTGGTCACAGCTGTTTGAGTAATATGAGATCCCACCCATACGTATGACCGTGTAGCAACTTCAAGGCGTACTGGCTTACTGCTGTTTGCTCACAAAGGCCGAGAAAGAGTTTTCCCACCCAAATATATGACCCTTCTGGAGGTTATCATCACCCTCTGAAGCACTGAAGTTTGGTCCCTGTGAACAGGATGTGCACATTCTTCTAGAAGCATGAAAATTCACTTGTGTGGTAACCTTGTCTTTCTGATTTTCTTAGGGTTAAACCAACTGCGGGATTTGAAAGAGATTCCTCTCCTCATATTAGGCTGGCAGGAACGACAGAATGACATTTCCATTTTTTTTTTTTTTTTACTATCCCACAGAGCACATTCAGCTTTGTGGAGACACCTGGAAAAGTTGCTTTGCAAATTCCCTCTTCTACTTAGGCTCATTTTTTCTCTCTCTGCTTTCCATGGGACATTGCTGGTTCTATACCAGGAAATACCACGACTGAGCTAATCAAGCCATTTCTTGAGGACCAAACTAAGCATCTCAAAGCCTAATTTACAACTGTGTATTTGTAAGTATCTACTGCAGAGAGAAGGAAAAGAAGACAATACTATAGTATCAATGCATTTCTGGCGTTACTGAGTATCATGTCCATGAACTCAAAACCACAGTAGCCAAACGCTTTTTTATTTGTTTCAAGAAGTCTCTGGGTGTCTGAGTTGATCCCATTCACACTTCCTAAGGTATGAACTAATGCAACCAGGAAGGAACAATTCTGTGCTGTGAAGTGAGTGGTGACCTCGAAGCAGAAGGGGCCCTGAAGGCGAACGCTGTATCGGGACTGCGCTGCCCGACAAGTCGATAACTGGCCATGACCAGACTTCTCCTTCACAGAGGGTCCTGCCCGTGCCTGAATCCCTTCTCCCTCTGCACTCCACCATTCATGGTCACTTCTGTTTGCTCTGCCCTTGCAGGAAACGGAATATTTTTTGATAATAGAATATTGAGGGCTGGCCTCGGAGAATGCAAATAAGTCACTCCCCTAGTTTTACAATCCCGAGTCGGACTTGGCATTGAGGAAGGCAATGACTTTGTCCTCAAGGAGCGCACATTACTGGACGATGGCTCACCAGGGATCCATTTCTGCAGCTTGCCTCGCGCCATAAAATAATTGTGTCACAAAACTAGAGGAAACTGTAAGTGGCAGAGACTGACTCGGCATAGTTGTCTCTAGCTAAACCATATGAAGAATTCTTTTATAATACCTTTGCTCTGCAAGCCAGTTTTGGGTGTGTTAATCAGAGGAAAGCTGCTCACCAGCTACTAGCGTTGTTTCACTCATTTTTCAGATTAAATGGGAAATACTTTTTGCTGCATCTTGTGTGAGTTATGGAACAGATCACAGGAAGGTGATGCCCAGCTTATAATAAAGCTGAGCAGATTTCTCAGTGGACTGGAAAATTCTATTCTTTTTACATCAGGAAACTGATCTGTCATGACCAATATCTTCTGCAGATGCTCACCAGCTGGCTTAGATCTTGCTCTCAGGGTGCCCACGCGAGTACAGAACCCTTCTCAGTTGTGATGTTTGATAAATATCTGTGTGTTCCCCAACAACAAGCTGTCCACTGCCACAGCTCTCCTGGATGCTGGGCAGCTTGTTTAGAGTTAGCCTGCGAGTTTCTGCCCGGTCCCTGACCACAGCTGTAGATGTATCCTCACACACATCGCTTACGTGGGGAGCCAGGTTCAAGGGTGTACGAGTGGTCCTTGGAACCCCACAGCACGGTCCCATGAAGGGAAATGGCAGTAACCATCACCACCTGCTGGAGATCCATACAATCACAAGGTTTTGCAGATGACACCTTCCGTTTCCCTCTCTCCACTGGGTTGTGCCCAACTTTCTGACAATAGTTGGCTGCCTGCAAAGTTATCTGCCATGCCACAGCTATGTGACTCGATGCCATTTGTGTAGATGCTCTTTCTCTCTTGGTGCATTGGGTGACTAGAGAAGAGTAGCTCTTCTTTTCTAGGGCGAGTGGTAATAAAGAGATATAATTTCTGTTCTGCATTGCAAAAAGAAAACGGCTCATCTGTTAATTCCAGCTTCTGGCAGGCAACCTTGTCTACACCACCACATCCACTTCTGAATGGGACTCACCCTCTTTTGCAGTCTTTTGCTGTCAGGAATTTGCTTTCAGTTTCACCCGATGGGGTAGTTTACTTACCTAAGGGCAAGTCACGTTGAGGAAGTACTCAGCTGAGTAACATTACTAAGACCAAATTTCGCTCTTTGGGAATAGAAACTGAAACAAATGTAAGCCTAATAAAGGGACATTCATCACTCAAGAGGCAACAGAAAAATCCAGAAATATCCATGGCTGCTGTCACTCGTAGAGGTAAGTACATGTATGTGAAAAGCAGGTCTGTTTCTGCATATTCAGTGTAGATATTTACTGTAGTTGTACCTAAGGAACTGGTGAGTACAGACAAATGTGTGTGTTGGCACATGAAGATACACAGGAGACTCTTGTGGATTTGTGTGTGTTATCTCTTTAAATGCATTACCGTATCTTGAGTCTTAGGTCCAGCTTCAAAATATTAATATAATTTTGTTAAACCTGATGTGGCATTAGGCAGGAAGAAATCAGATTCCAAAAGACCTCTTGATGTGGAAAGAGATCTCAAAGGGAATTAAGAATGGAGCAAATTAGTTGGCTTATCTTTTCACCTATTTTGTTTTCAATGCGATAAACAACTAGAATATACCTCTTAAAGAATCAGTGCAGTAAGGCCATGCAAGGAGCTGATCAGGTCTCTGTTGATGTGGAAGATTGTTTTATTTCTGCTGAAATGTAATTTCACTGTGTATATTTCATAATTCCTCATCTTAAAGAGCTAAGAGCTATGGAAAAGTGCCTTTAGTATCTTAATTCTAAGTAAATTATTTATTTTCTTCAATAAAATGAGAGTTCTTAGATCTTTAAGTTTGCTATGGAGGAACTTTTACAAAAGAAGTAACTAGCCTTTGTCACCTGCAATTGTTTTCATCTAGACACTTGGCTGGGAAAAGATGAATGAGTCATAGGGTCAAACTTCTTTGCCACCACGATAGACAAAATGTATGTAATCAGGCAGGTCTGTGGTGCCTTCCCATAGCTATTCGTTAGTCAGAAATCACCCTCCTTTCTACACTGATATTTTTTCCTTTGCACCGATATTTTTTTCAGCTGTTGAAACAGTTTGATACTAAGGAAAGAAAGAATTGTTGGCTGTGAATATGTTTTTGTCTAGATTGACGTTATGAGTACCAACAGGAAAATGGCTCAAGTTTTGCCTAGTAGAAGCAGTCTGGAAGATACAAAGGGAGAAGAGATTTGATTCTGCTCTTCCGTTGGTCAGGGAAAAGCAGATTCACTACTGCTGAAATCGGTGAAGTTAAACTTAAGTGAGAGCACAGTCAACCCTAATGTGTTAAAGTGGGCAAGGGTTCATGTACAGCATAGTTTAAATAACTGTCAAGTTTAGCTCCCAGGTAGAAATCTGCCACCCCTGCATCCCAGGAGTGGTTATCCTGCTGTGCAGGAATTACTTATTAAGTCTTTTTAGATAAAAGAGATTTAGCAGGGAGGGTATAGACTGAAAGGGGCCAAGACAGGAGGTGTAGAGGAAATTTTGTTTTCTGATCTGCTTTCCCTAATGATTCTCAAATCTTTTCTATATAGGTCCTGCACCCAGAGTGAACAACCGAAGGTAAGAGATATAGTTTTATCATCGTGTGCTGCCTAGGCCCCATGACAATTTCCAGAGACTGGCAAAGCTAAGAAGCCTTGTGCCTTGTTTTCCTCTGACCATCCCGTTCCCTGATCTTCCTTTCCAGTTGTCTCACTGCTTTGACCAGCGCTGATCTCAGAGTGATGTGATGGGGTTGCTTACCCTCCCAACATCTCTCAAGGAGGTGCTGTGGGTGTTTCACCAGGGCCAAGCTAGGGGAATAATTCTGGAGCCTTCATCAAATTACAGATTTAGATCATTAGATTGCAAGACTCTTCAGGCTGTTCGTTTGTGATGGGAAAGGCAGAGTGGGAGGCTTGGCTGATGTTGAGACCAGGCAACTCACAATGGGATCAGACATCACTGAAGCATTGGGATCACAGTATTGCTGGTACTTTTGTAGCAGGTGGAAGATACAGCCAGATGACTTCAAAAGAAATTATTTGCCTGGCCAACATCCAGAGGTGGTGTACCTGCTGTATGAAATCAAGTGGAACAGCGGTACTATCTGGAGGAACTGGTGCTCAAACAATCCTACCCAACACGCTGAAGTCAACTTCTTGGAAAATCATTTCAATGTCATGTCATCAGTTTCTTGCTCCATCACCTGGGGCATATCTACTACCCCCTGTGGGAAATGCTCCAGAAGAATTCTGGAGTTCCTGACTACACATCCCAATGTGACCTTGGAAATATATGCAGCCAAGCTGTTCAAGCACTTGGATATCCGTAACCGGCAAGGTCTCAGGAACCTGGCAATGAATGGAGTCGTTATATGTATCATGAATCTTGCAGGTAACCCAACTACTCTTTGGCTTTACCTAGGTGTGGACTGAAAGTTCTGGGATTATGTGCACTCTCAGCAGTTGTGCTTTGTAATAGTGGTGATGACTTGCATTGGGGAGGACTAGTGAATGCAAAAATGCCACTCTCTTCTGTCTTATTTCTTCCCCAAACGGATACAGCAGTGGGACCAGCATGGTCATTTCCTCTTGCGAAATCTGAACAAGGAGAGTTATGTCTTTCTCTAGCCATCCATGCCACCTTTATACGTAGTGAAAAATCCCAAGTGTGAGATAGAACCTGTTCCTCCTAGCATATATATACAGATCAGCTTGCCAGCTGCAGCAAGTAATTGGTTTCCCCTGAGAGCTGGAGAATAGAAGGAGATATACCTAAAGGAGACTTTCAGATGTTGCATCACAAAGGACATGTCTTGCATGGGTGTCTTTTTGTATGTCTGCCTTGCTTGCCTGTTGATGTTTGGCTGTAAAAACAGTCCAGACAAGTAGCTCACAGAAAGGAATGTACATTTGAAGAGATGAATCTCATGTATCTGTCTGGATACTTACTACTGGATTGTGCAGCTACAAAACCTGCCAGGTCATCAAATGTAAACTTAAAGGACATTGCTTGTCTTGGGGAACCTGTCTCTGGCAATATGCCACCAGAGCATTGACAGAAGCTCTGGCCATCCTATCAACAGTAAGATCAATATGAAACTGCTAAATGTTGGAGTGTTCACTCCAGCTTTTCCCTGATCACCAAGAGAAGTCAGACAGATTCATGATTCTTGATTCATGACGATTGATTCATGATTCTTGACAAGTTTCTTGTCTTACTCACAGCTGCTGTGATCAAGCACAAGGCTGCCAAAAGGTACACCTGATCAGCCTTGATTGCGTGTGCCACTTCCCTTTTCAGTCCCTCCCGAAGAAGCAGCCTGCCACTCACCGATTCCTTCTCCCTTGGCCAACGTGCTTCGGCTTTATGCCCTGATGTGTTATCTGTGATAGGGGTTGCCCAAGCCACTGCAGTGATCTCTCTCTCTCTCTCTCTCTCTCTGGCAATTCCCCTTTTTAGACACATTACTATTTGTAGAGTTTTGGTTCCCCTTTCCGCTAAGTTATTTGTGTAGCTGCAAGTCATTGTTGGTCCCTTGCATGAATGCCCTCAGATGAATATCTTTCTCCTGCTCTTTACCCTTGTCTTACTGAGAAATGTGACTGACTGACATATTCATAAAGAAAGAACTGGGCATGCCTTTCATCAAGAGTGACTGGATATCTCTCTTCCCAGATTACAGTTACTTCTGGAAAACATTTGTTGCATACCAACATGGAGAAGATTGTTATTGGCCCTGGCACTTCGCTTCATACATCTTTCTGAATTGGACAGAGCTCTATCATATCCTTTCGGTTAGTAGGGTACTTGAAGAAAACACTGAGAGTGAAAAGTAACGCAAAATCCTAAGAAAAGGAGAGTTGGGGGATCCTGGCAATGGTGTTGGCAGAAGCAATAGTAGGAAAAATAAGCACGGGCTTGATGCCACATGAACAGAGGGCCAAGCGGGCAAGAGATTGCCAAGGATTAAGCTGCTACGCTGTGCCTTTGTGGCCAGGAGTAGAGGAGAGATTTAGCAATACTCTCAGGTTTTTTACTAAGGAAAGGGTAAATTATTTCATCCCTTTACATGGATCAGCTACAAGTTCATTAGCTTGCAGCTTACTGGAGTTATTTGATCCCAAAAGCTCCTTCAGCTGTGGTAAACACGATCCAAGTACACTCTGTTTGCCTTTCAGGACAGGGTCACGGATTTTAGTTAAGTTCTGAGCAAGTTCAAAAGCCCAGATGGGTGGATTCACTTTCAGGATCAGAACTTAAATGTAAGAGTATCATATGACCGAGATCTGTGTTCCTTGTTTCCTGCAATCCATACAACTGCAGAAGTTATTTGTACGGCCTGATATCCTACTATACAAGAAAGAGAAGGTGTTCTGCTGAACAGGAGAGAAGACAAGGACTGGAGTTAGCTTCCTGGCTCAGCCACCCTTTGTGGGACAAGCCAGTTCTTGCTTGAACTGGTCCCTATATGTAGAACGAGGGCTAGCAGAATGGGTGGCAGGAGACAGACGAAGGGATGCACAGAACTACACAATACAGGCAGGAACCTAAAGCCTAGAAGGAGAAAAACTAAGCTGTTTGTAGGATGCTATAAATGCCTTGTTTTATTTCTGACTGAGGAAAAGGTACACGTTAGACTTCATTTCAATTCCATCCACCCTGAACTTCACATAGGTCTTTTAATACCTCAGGACCTGACCTTTCTAATTCTGCCCGAATAAGATATTCAGGTGACAGGATACACAGTCAGTGGCTTTATCCAGTTGGTCAGCTGATCTAACAAAGTACTTAACGCAATGTAACTGTTTAGGAGATATTTTGCCCTTGGCTTTCAGCCTTCTTGAGCCTCCTCATGTCTGAGCTGACTAAATGACTTAGCAGCTTACGCACAATCTAACGCACGGTGTGATGCTTACCAGAGAGCTGAACAGAGCTGTCTGCTAAATGCTTGTGAGTACCGACAGACTACAGCTGACTCGGCACAGTTCCCTGGGCAGCAGTACGAGGCCAATATGCCCTTCAGGTCTTGGTTTTAAAGAGCCAGCTAACAAATGACCTGTCCCTCCCTGTGCCCCTGGCAACCTTGTTGATTACTGCAGAGTCCTGATGGCTGGGAAGCTTGCGCTGGAAGTCGGGCACTTGCTCAACTGCTTTGCTGTCTCAGCTGAACTCAAGCCACCCCTAAAATAAAGGTGAATAGGGGTGAATCAGTAGTTTTGACTAACCACCAACCCTCCACAGAAGGAATGGGAAGGTCTATGTGCCCAGCCCTTGTGAACGCCCAGCCCCGTTGCACTAATTACGCAGCGGTGTAACGAGAAGAGTGAGTTCCAGGCACATGCTCCAGAGAAACACAGACCGTTGTGTCAAGTCCTGGCATAAGAAAGATGCTGAGGAACCGGAGAGGGTTTGGTGGAGGACCACTGCAATGGTCGGGGGACTGGAGCACTTGCCCTACAAGAGGAGGCTGAGGGAACTGGCTTTGTTAGACCTAAAGAAAAGAAGGTTAGGTGGGATCTCACTGCAGTTTTCCGCTACATAAAGGCAGTGAAGACAGAGCCAGACTTTTCTCAAAGCTGCTCAGAGGGAAAATGAGGTCACAGGCACAAGCTGTAACAAGGGAAATTCCAACTGGACGGAAGGAAAAAGTCTTCCCCGGCAGCGGTGCTGTACTGGAACAGGCGGCCAGAGAGGCTGTCAGACCTCCATCCCCGGAGACACTGAGAAGTCCCCTGAGCTACCAAACCTAGCTCTGGAGTTAGCCATGCCATAAACTTGTTGTTGGACTAGACACCTCTAGAAGGCCTTTCTAACCCCAAAATTTCTGCCTTTCCACAGGATCTAGCTCCACTTCCCCTGAATTCATCTACGCAATCTGCCGTCTTTTAAATGCTTCTGTTTCTGAGTGGTCTGTCTTTCTAGGAGGGGTTTACACGGCACAGTAAATTCTGATGTGCTACCCTGTTGTCTGGAAATCTGTGTCCCAAGGGAGATTATCTAACACACTGAAGGTGGATCAGAGTGATCTTTTGGACTAGATGCTGTATTTTCAAACTCTGGATCATGTTGAAGAGTCAACTTAACCTTTTGGCGTCTCGTTTTTAATGTCCATGTTTCTTTCTTCCTGCTAGGGTCTTCCTCCATTGCCGGCAAACTGAATACTAACAAGCATCAGCAGCATGCGTTCAAGCTCACTTTGTGCATCATAACGTTATTTACAAGACCAGAAAAGCTTGTCCCTGGCGGTCTTTTCTACTGCAGCCACCAGACAAGCCTCTTTTTATCGCTGGCTGAACATTGCTAAGTATTGGACACAGTAGAAGGTTCTGTGTGTATGTTTCTGAAAATAACTTCATGCTATTACAGGGTTTACGTAGTATTACTGCTTTTATTAGAATATAATTATACCGCTAAGGATTATAGTGCTTTATTTTAAGGTTTTATGCTCCCTATTTTTATGACCATGGAAACCACAGAATAAAAGGGAAAATGTCAAGCCTGTGGAAACTTTGCTTTTCTTGTTCAGCTCCTCAGCACACATCGTTCCCTTGTGATTCCACGCTCTGGAGTCCCAGCTGTTCATTGCAAACTGGAGGAACACAGTAAAAAGTCTCTGCTTTTCCAGCTGGAAACACTGCGTGGAATGGTGAGGTAGGAGCTATTGAAAGCTCTGAGCTATCTCTACAGACAGAAGGCAAAAAGAAGACACAGGTGTATTGGGCCTTGCGGCAGTTTTCAAGTTGCACTGCAAATAATACAAAACATCTGACTGAATCACGGGAGCTCCATGTTTCATGGTTCTCAGCCTCTCCAGGCAGGAGGTCCATCATGCGATCCCGCTGGGGAATGTGCTGCTGCTGGGATCTGCAACACGCAGGCAGAAATGATTATTTGAAGAATAAGGCAGGGGCTGGTGGGAACCATGCTTATCTCTTCTAGTTGATTAATGCTTATAGCATCCTTTGGCCACACCAAAGTCTCCAGATGTTTAGCAGACAATCAAGACAGCCAGAAAAGTTGCAGGCTGAGGAAGAAGCTCCAGCCGCTGCCATCTGAGAGAGTTATCTAAAGCTGAGCGCAGCTGACTGGGGAGTGTCTCCTACGTTAACCAAATAAAATCACTCCCAGCAATGTATAGCATGGCTGACGTTTTCTTCCTCCTGTCCAGGACCTCAGGCTGGATGTCACATGCCTTCTTTCTGGTCAGTCTAGTGTTAATTCTTTGCTTCCCTAGGGAGAAATCAAATCACTTGATCAAAATGTAGTTGAGTACACCAGGGTCCATTACCATTCAGCAACATAACTGGTAAGTTACTGGTCTACTGTGGAATGTGGCAACTCGATTATCTTCAAATACTTTTATTTGTGTCTTGCTTTGAAACTTCATTATGCTACAGAAGTTAGCTGAGTCCCATCTGAGAATCTAGAAAGGACAACAGCACAAAGCTATACAGCAGTGTGTAGTTATCCATGGCCAGCACAGAATGGAACCCTAAGTTTTAAGAAAATCTGCAAGACCTGAAGACCCATTCACGTCTCTTGCCAGAAATACTTAAGCATCAGAGAATCTCGCTCACAGCTTAGCGTAGCACAGAGAAGGCTTTACTCACAGCTGTGTGGAAATTACTGACACATCGCTAGTTCACATGAAATAATTTAAAAATGTGGGCAGGTGTCACTATGTTTCTGTACCCTAGATTAAATATGCAGTCAGACTTTGACCTTGGAAAGGTTGGAGCTCAGTGTACCTGAAACTCCAGCTCTCTGGAGGAAAATGGCTGGTTGGATGGCCCAGGTCTTTGGAGTATGATGATGTCATTGCCTGGAGATTAAACGAGAACTGAATTTGAATTAAGAGGGGAAGGTGGGTTGATGGGAGAGAATTCATTTGAGAAGACCCAAGAAAGAGAACGGGAACCTTCTGTAAGTCACACTAGGTGAAGGGGATTAGATGGTCCAAGAGCAAGGGCTGTGTCAACCACATTGTTCTGCAGGAGAAAGGACCAGTAGTCCAGTAAGGAGTATACCAGCCCAAAGTTGATCTTAATCCTGTAACAGCAATATGGTGACCTGCTCCAAAGTAATTGTTTTTTCCTGCAGTGTCATGTGAGGGGGAGTACAGACCCTTCTATGAATCCTCTAACTTTGTTCCTGGCAGTCCAAGGCCCATCTCAGTGAACTATTACCATGAAATAGCTTTCCTGCAGGCAAGGCAGAGGACAGTGCCTTTACTGCAGGACAGAGGGGTTATTCCTGGCACCCCAAGAGGTACCCTATTCTTGCTAATACTCATCTGTTTAGCCCCAGGCCAGAGAGCCTTGGATGAGGGTGGGGTAGTGGCCAAGGGAGAAAATCAAGGGAGAAGTCAGGATATACAGCAGAACAACAGAGAACAAAACGATGGATGAAGGAGGAAGAAAATGACGTCCCACCAAGTTCCTCAGTTTCATTTAACGTGAGTCTCCGCAGCATTGCCCAGTGCAGCTTCTCCCAGACAAGTGGTGCGGTAGGTGTGATTCTCTTCAGGTTGTGAGGAATGCCTTGGGGATTAATAACAGTAGGTCAGCACTAGCAAGAATATGAGATGGGTATGCAACCTGATGAGTTTTGGACACACATCCTGGGAGCTGTTGGGCCTAATCCTGTTCCATCATCCTATCTCAAAGAAATATTGGCAAGTGTCCATGGGCTCCTCAGGGAGCAGTGGGTGCCTGCACAGGGATGTGCTGGTTTCTGTCCTTTTTCATCTCTTTATCATCACAATATTGACTCTCTGACTGTTACTCACAAAACAAATGTTTTAATTTGTTGTCCTCTGTAATCATCTGGTTTTGCGTCCAGATTTTTTCACATTTTTTCTGTTTGTTTGTTCCTCCTTCTCAGAAGGGCTAATCAGTCTTGCTAGAAGTCCCAACAGAGAAACACAGCAACAAGGGGTTCCTGAAAGTGAAATATTACGGAAGAGAAGAACCAAGTGAGAAGATGTAATACTTCTCACCTGACACACTCCCAGGCTCCAGCTCTTTTCAGCTCTTCCTAGGCCAAATATGTTTTCCGAGTATTCAGTAGCCCTTTCTGAAGCATAAGCAGCTGCACTGCTGTTCTGTGAGGGGAAATGAAGCAAGATCTTGGAGAGAGCTGAAAGGAGAGACAGCATTTTATGGAGGCTGTAACAACCCCAGCTGGAGTGTGAGCAGGGTCCTGTGGCCCTGACCCAGCACGAGCGAGTCTGGGTCGGAGGAGTGAACCAGAGACGTGCCCATTTGCTCAGCAGCAATCCTAGTCCATTAGGCAAGAGTTTTGCAGTGGTGATGGTTCTGCCATGTGTAGGACTAGTTCTTAGAGAGCGAGAGGACACCTGATAAAGCAGAAATGATGAAGGCGGCAGCCTGAGAGCTGGTGCTGTACTCCTAATGGAGCCTGGACTCTGAAGTGAACACTGTCTGCCGCCTCCCACAGTCACATCTGGCTGGGGATAGTCTTTTGCTACAGCTCAGCACCAGGGCGTAATGAGGCAGAGGTCTCCGGCGTCCCCATCCCTGTCATGGGTCACGGTCCTGCTACCGGTAGTGTCAGCTCTGGGCATTACCGAGTCATTCAGCTGCACAGAAGCACCTGGATTAACTGAAGTGCACGTACTCATTTTTATGAATTAGCCCACGTGCAGGATTCTTCATGGAAGGCTCAGCCCTTTCCCACTGAAGGCAGGAGGACAAACTTTCTCTGGTCCATTTGGAAGCTTGCCAGGTCCAAGTCAGCCCAGTGAAGTTTTTTACACCGGTTTTAGCTGCCAGACTGAACTTGCAATCTGCTGTATCCCTGCTCTGCCCCTGCCAGCACGGAAGGGCCTAGAGGTAGGTCTACCACACTGCCAGCCTGTAGCGGTAACCACAGCAGGGAGCTGGTCTGCTCTCATCTTCTGTCCCTCTGGACTGGTAGAAACATTGTAGAGGAGTGGGATAGTTCTTAATTGTGATTTAATAACAAGATTATAGCACAGAGACATCAACATCGTCCCTGCCCTGGAACTTGGGTGCAGTCACCCATGTGAGGAGACAGGCCCCTTCTAGGCAGGAAGATTACCTCTCTCAATATTAGCCCTGCACCTTCAAAAGTCACATCAGTCATAGAATCATAAACTCACAGAATGGTTTGGGTTGGAAGGGACCTTACAGACCATCCAGTTCCAGTCCCCCTGCCATGGGCAGGGACCACTCCCACCA
>NW_009619134.1:0-32399 GCF_000690535.1 Cariama cristata | reverse complement strand
GGCGTGGAGCCCTTCCAGGGATGGGCCAGCCACAGCTTCTCTGGGCAACCTCTGCCTCTGCTTCACCACCCTCACCGGGAAGAATTTCTGCCTAATATCTAGTCTAAATCTACCCTCTTCCAGTTTAAAGCCATTGCCCCTTGTCCTATCACTCCCTGCCCTTGTCAAAAGTCTCTTCCTGGCTTTTTTGTAGACTCCTTTTAGGTCCTTCAACTGGTACGTTTAATAATAACAATGACCACAGCAGCAACAACAACAGTCTTATAGCTATATCTGATGCAGGTTTGGAAGCCTGAAGGGAAAACTGCATGTAATAAAAGTATATGAGACATTTAAAAGCCAAAGGCAGCCTTCAAAATACTCACCGTGCTGTGGTGCCTACCCCTCTGCTCTGACCTCTGCTCTTGCGGCAACCCGCTCTCTCCTTCCCCTGCAGAGGCCCTGCTTATCACTGCTGGCGTGAACAAACAGTCTCTTCTGTGCCAAACCCCTCCACGTTTCTTCTGCGAACTAAATCTGATTTCCATCCCCGTAAGTATATAATACATATGTGATTAAATAATGAAATTTCTGCTCGTAGAAGCACCAAAGGGTCAGCATGAAGGAGGGGAGAAAAAAACTACTCGAGCTAGAGGACAATGCTGGACACGAACACATCTAGGCTGAAAACCCCTGAAGGGCCAAGTAGCAGGGGACTGGATGCCATGACCCCAAAGCCCCTTTCTGTCCTGGTTTCCAAATACCAGCATGTGGGGGAGAGAGAGAGAGAGCAAGCGGGGTAGGGGAGGGAGAGATGCTTTGAAAATCTCCCTTGTATTTGCAAGGGCCTGGAATGTGTCTTTGCATTGTTTAGTGGTAATCTGTTTCTTATTACTGCAGTGTGATGTCCAAGGACGATGTGTACTGACCCAGGGTAATGCTGCGTGCAGCTGTGGGAATGATGTCAGTGTCCTGCTCTTCAATGGGCATGTTCTGAGGGCTGTCGAGAGCCGGGCTCTGGGAGCTGATTGCGGCGAGGAACAACACCCTCGTAAAGGGTGCCGGACCCCCCCCCATGCACAGGGAGATGGCAGCCGTGCCCGGTTTTCCACATCATCCCGTCCCCTGTTTATTCTATTTCCTCCGTTATCAAAGACCGATCCTGTACCTCACCCTGCTGCAGAGTTGGAGCTTTCACGGAGTGGGTGGTCTCTGTAGCCCTGTCCCCGTGGTCACGTCAGCTGTCATCAGACTGGATGGGTCCCCAGGGTCTGACTGCCAGAAGGTGAGGCAGGTGGTTGCACGCAGAGACACACAAGATGGTGTTCAGCGAGGATGAAGGAGCTACCCCCAGCCCGTGGGCAGGATGGTTTTCAGCAGCCCTTGGGCCTCTTTAAGGTACGCTTAAGTAACTCTGTATACAGCTTGAGTATGCAAAAAACCAGCCAAAAGGTTACACACCCAGTCATGGAGGCAGGCCTGGCAAAAAACTCACGCTTGTGCCAGATTTGTGGGGAAGTCTTTTGTATCCTGTCATTAATTGTGGCTGTGGTCCCTAGGGTGCCAGTAACAAGAGAACGGGGAGGCAGGCACACTCGTGGAAAGCAAGGCTCGGGACGGCAGCTGTACAGATATTCGGATGCATTTGTGCCTTGTTCATCGCTGCAAACTGTGGGATGTCAGACCAAGTGAGATCGGGGTTTTCAGACAGCACCCTGGGCCCCTGCTGTGGCTGTTCCCCACACTCTCGGGAGGAAACATCCACCCAGAAATCACAAGTCCCTCTTTCCCACAGCTCAGGCAATGGGGCCTGAGCTATATTTGATTTTTCCCAGGTGCCTGTAAAGGAAGGAGACACCTAGAACAGCACAGCCACTATCTCCGTAAGGGACAGGCTGCAAACGTAAGTGGTACTCAAGAGTATATAAGTGAAATGTTCCCTAGATACACAGTCTACAAAGCAAGTAAAAAAAATCTTAGGTTGAAAAAGTAATGTTGCTACATAACAGTCATCCTCCAGGGAGTTCTTCTTGGCAGAGACACCTAATGCATTTGAGGTTGAATTAATTGATAATGCCAATTCAAAGAATACCTTGTAACAAATAATATGAGCTGGTATCTGAGAACAGAAAAAGTGCGGTTATAGAGAATCTCTATAGCAAAGAGCTAAATTCCTGTAGCTAAATCACATGGATTAGCTAAACAGTCTGGTTGGAATTTAATCCGCTTTAGATTCAAAAAAAGCAACCTAGAATGTATTCTGAATGCAGTGCATGTTTCTTTGCATTTGCTCATTGCATTTATTCTCTTACCGTATAATGTCAACGACGGTTGTGTTTCAACGCATAGCTTCAACTCAATGTTTGTCAGCATTTCGGCAAAAGCCAGTGTCTCAGCTGCTTTTTCAGAATATGCTACTTTTTCTAGTAGCTCTCCAACAATTTCATTGAGAAGGACAATGGTGTTGTACAGGCCAACACCAAAAGTTGGAAGACAGAGATCCTTTTTCCATCTCTGCTTCTCTTCTTGTTTTGTGAAGTATGTTGAGTCAGCACTTCTGTGTCCACTTCGATCAGTTACGAGTCATGAATGGGGATGATAGGCTTGCAATCGATGAAAGAAGCATCTTGAACAACTTTAGCGTTTACATCACAGATTTTTGGTAGTATTTCCAAAGTACCTATTGCCTGGACAATTTATCTGCCTTGATCTGCTGGGTGACACTGTCAACAACTTCAAAGTTACAAGTGAAAAGGATAAAGAAAGTTTAATAGGATAGTGCCGGTTTGTCTCTCCCGAAAACAGAAAGGATAGACGACACCTCAATCCTTCGCATCAACCTTTACTTCCCTCACCTACATGGTACCAAAATAACAACAAAACCGGGTGCTCATTTGTAAGACCTTTATTTATATAAATAATATCCACCATATCAAACAAATATACAACACCATGCTTGCAAATTAATGCTTTGCAAAGAACTCTCATTCCTATTCCTGGTCGAAATTCCTCAAGCTGAGAGTGCCTCAGGAGCCTGAAGTTGTAGGATGTACCCGGTTGTGAGCTCTCCTAATAGGAGGAGGCACGGTGGTAGCAGGGCTCTCTGCTGTCCTCCTCCTTATCTTCAGAGGAGGTGTTTTGAGGAGCCTCCAGCCTTACCCAGAAAGAGGAACAGGATGGAGCAGAGAACTTGCAGCCATCATGAAGGAAATGACAGAGCACCTTCCCCCAGAACGTGGGACACGCTTAGCCTTGGCAAAGCCTCAAGAGGTTAGACTGCAGAGGACAATCCATCTGTCATTTAGGTCGTGGGAAGGCGGTGGTGAGTAGGTGTGTACTATGAACCCATGTCTCCAACTTGGTAAAGACTATCTCCACAAGATCAGGTCCTAATGGGATTCCCCCAGAACGTGGGACACGCTTAGCCTTGGCAAAGCCTCAAGAGGTTAGACTGCAGAGGACAATCCATCTGTCATTTAGGTCGTGGGAAGGCGGTGGTGAGTAGGTGTGTACTATGAACCCATGTCTCCAACTTGGTAAAGACAGGATCAGGTGCTAATGGGATCACATAGTGGAAACACAGCAATTGCCAGGCAGGAGGATGCTTTGATTTTGTCCCCTGCAGAAAATATCTATCTACAGGCTGTATAGCTTTGCTCATACTGGGTGTTTTTTTCCGGTTGGTTCTCAGTCCAGTCACCAACTAGCCGTATCTGGCCGTATTATGGGCAGTAAAAGGCCTGAAAAAACAAAAGACTGTGGGACTGTTAAGGTGCCTCCAGCCGAGGACAGTTGGCTAGGGAGGGAGCATATTGCAGGTCTGACCTAGGAGGAAATGCTCAGTATTCCGGGAGTGAGAGCTGTGGTGCTCCTCCCTGAGGGATGTGAACAGATGGTGACAGATGTGGATGCCAATACGCCATCTAAAATGCCACAGCCTCAACCTACATGAATGAGAAATTAAGTCTGAGGGATGATACAACGTGGAAATGAAGTGTTTTTTCCAGTAGATGTACACTGGAAAAACACTGCAGAGGTGAAGTGCCTTGGTGGCTCCTTTCCTGGCTGGGTGGGAAGTCCACACACTGATCTGCCACTGAGGTGCCGTGGCTCTCAACAAGTTGAGTGGACTTCTTATTTCTGCATGGAAAATGTCTTGCTGGACATCCAGAATTGCAGCTCGCACTTGAAAATGTTGGCCAGCGAGTCTTCTGCTTTTATTTTAGGCTTTTATTGTCTGGTTTCAACCACCTCTAGGGCACAAAACCTGGACCCACAGCTGCTGAAGCTCCCTCCTTTCTGGGCAGGAGGCACGGCAGGACTTGGACCCGCTGGCTTCAAGTGAGCTTTGCAAGGGGCTGTCCCCTTGAAAAGGGGCTGTCCAAGACTCACTTCAATACTCTCAGTTCAGCTTTCCAATAACTGGCCAGTTTCGCTGTTAGGACACAGGCTATACCACTTCAAGGGTGATGATTTTCAATCTCCTACCCACATCCAGAAGGACAAATAAAGCGTTTCACAGGGGAGGATGCAGAGCAGCTCAGTGTAGTGCAGCTCTAAGAGCCAAGAGAGGTGCTTCCCGAAGCCCTCATGAAACGTGCAGATCAGCGTGGTGCCGCAGTCGCACAAACAGCTTTGCAGGCTGTCTGCTCCCACCCGGGGACGGCTAAACCCAGAATGCCATTCAGTGGATCGCCTGAATTAGCTCTGCAGGGACAGAGGGAGGGCAAATTGCTCTCCGGCAATGTCACTGCAATAGCCCTGGCTATTCCCAGCTAGCAACGGATGAGGTGTGAGTCTGGGGAACGTGTCTTCAGAAGATCAGCCTAATTCTCCTCGGAAACGAAAAAGTAAGGATAGTCTTATCTCTAGACACAGGGCTGGAAGGAAGAGAGATGTAAAGAGGGAAGAAGGGAAAGATCCATTGTAAGAGAGGGAGTTGGAAATCAAAGAACAAGTGTTTGTGAAGTCTTCTGATTGCTGATGACTTTCACTTCAAAGTCCCAGAGTTTTAAAGGCATCTCGTAAATCATCCACTTCGTACAGCGGCTGCAGGACAAAATATAAATGGTAGGTCAGTTGTCAAGTGAGCAGGAACCTATGAAAATGGGGAAGGAGGAAGGAATGGCAGGAGATGGGATGAGAGGTGGAAGAAGGGGAAGAGTATGAGGAGAGGAGATATGAAGGAAGTTGTGGGAGAGAGGCGCGGGGGATGTGGAAGGTGAAGACGCAGGAATGAATGAAATGGCAGATGGCAGAGATGGGCAGCAAGAGCAGAGAGGAACTAGAGCAAGGAGGAGAGGAAGAAGATGAGGGGAAGAGGCACCAGCAGAGAAGGAGAATTGGCCCTCACCAGGAGGATCCGTCGAAGTTTCCTGGACAGATGGACAGAGTTTTCATGCAGCCCTTCCCAGGCTTTGAATGTCTTTTCCCTGTTCTCCACAAATGTGTTCCAGCAGTAGAAGTAATCTGTGCAAGGCACGGGGGAGTTACCGAGTGCTCAGGGTTGCCCCAGAGAGGACACTGACCTCTCCTAGGATCACTAAATCATCACACCCTGCCATCATCTTCTCTGGTTCCTTGTCCCAGCATCTTCTCCCACCCTCCTGGGTCTCCCGAACTCCCCATAGCTTTCCGTCATCTCTTTCTCGCCTGCACATCTCACCTTTGAAGGTCATGATGGCAATCTGGGCCCCCGCCCTGTGCAGGCGCCTCAGCCCTTCGGGCTCTGCCTTGCGGTCCTCACAGAAGTAAAGGCGGGCGGTGAAGATGCGGAGTGTCAGGTTGGGGTAGGCGCGCAGAAAGTCAGCCACGTGCCGGGCGCAGTCGTAGCAGGGGCTCCAGGAGGTGAACCAGGTGATACGGTAGCAGCGTCCCGGGTCCAGGTCCCAGGCTGAGATGTAGCGCAGGAAGAGCACCTCCACGTGACAGCCCATCTTCGTGAGAGAGGGAAAGGGGCAGGGCGTGAGGCGGAGCGGGGGGAGCAGGGTGTAAGAGGGGCGAGGAGAGAGGTGTGAGCTGGATGGGGTGCGAGGGGAGGAGAAACAAGGTGGGGGGTAGGTCCTAGGGTCACAGAGGCAGAAGGCACAGTGGTACATAAGTAGAAGACTGGCTAGAAAAGCACAGAAGCGCACTGATGTGTGGGGACATACAAGAGGAATGGGTGGGAGCTAAACAGAAAAGTAGGTAGATTGGTAAAGCAGCAGGGAGGATGGATGTCTTGCTGGTAACACGTTTGGGGGGGGTACCATAAAGTACAGGTTTACCTAGAGGCTGCGCCCCTCAAATATTAAGTGCCAGTGCAGCGTCCGTGCTCGTGGACATGTGTGCCAGTGCCCGCGCTGCTGTCGCAGCCCTCCTTTCCCTGCTGCCCCAGGTGAGCCGGAGCTGCACGCACCTCATCGTGGATATAAGAACAGGATGCCAAGGTGTTCCCCGTACCTTATTGCGCAGGTATCCAAAGTCCAGAGAGCACGATGTAGCACTGTCACGGCGCTTTACAACGTAGCAGAGGTAGGTTTCACGCCGGCCCTTGGCCCAGCGCAGGTTCTTGAAATTGTAGATGAAGAGTTTCCTCTTCATCAGGAGGCTGCAGAAGAAAAGAGAGAATTTACATTAGCCCCACCCTGGAGCCAGCAGTTGGCCATGTCTTTGTGGAAGGCTCAGCACCAAAAATATCCTCCTCATGTCCAGGCCTCTCAGTACGAGAAGAACATCAATAATTTGCATGCAATGTGTTAGGGAAAGGGTGCAGACGTGACTGTGGGGATGAAGCAGGTGACCTCGTGAGTGGAAACAGCAAGTGAATTAGTAGTGATTAGTCAAACAGCAACTATGGCTGGGTAGAGTGCGAAAATATCTGTAAATATCCAAAAGATGGACATCAGTGAGGGAGAAGGATGAAGGTGTCTGAGAAGACCTGGGAAGATGAGAGGGTGTGGAGTTTAATCATCCAGAAGTGTTATTTTTGCTGTATGAAACCCTGAAAAGCCACTGAGACAAGGGATGAATCAAATTAGAGCCTCTTTGGAGAAGTCTGGACAGAGTTTCTTCCCACCGTTGCCCAACAGAAGAGCACAGTTGAAAGCGTGCAGGGCCAGGGGCTCGGGAAGGTGCCATGGGCCAGCTGACAGCAGACGTCACGGAGCAGGCACGCCGATACCTCTCCAGACACAAGTACCGTTCTCACATTAGAGAAACATCGAGAGTGGTGGGAGTCTGCTCCCACACCCAGGGTTCCTGCTGGGGAGAGGCAGCAGGAGCACGGGGAGGGCAAGGTAGCCATCAGCCACATCTAATAGCCTTGCTGGCAAGAGAAGGTACACAGGCAGCTGAGAACAGCTGTGTTCATTGAGGTGAGATACTGACCTCCCCCACAGCAATGCAAAACAGAAGTGAATGGGTTAAAAATAATCGCGTCCTAGTGATATCAAGCTGGGTTTTCTGGGGGGGGGGTCTCCAGTGAGGTGTAGGAAAGGAGAATTTGGGTTCGTCGGGAATTTGGGTTTGTCAGGAATTTAAATCCGATTTAAATCTGAGAGTCTAAGCACGGAAAAGTTCCTTATACAAACACCCTTTATCTGTTTGCCAATGTCACCGCAAAGCCTGAGCACTGCAGAGTAATTAATCTCCAGCTAACAGTGGCATCCTCTCCGCTCCTCCGAGACCTTCCGTCCGGCGTGCACCCTCACACGTGGCCACCGCACCACCGGTACTCATTCATATAAGTCACGTACATCCTCTTGCCTTCTGCTACCCAGCGCACGTGCTTTGCTCTCCTGTAGCACTCCCTATTGCACCCCACACCGCATCCCCAGAGAGGCACATTCTTCCCTCAAGCACCCTTGCTACCCTGATCGTCCCATAGATAGGCAAGCCAACCTGCACACATCCTCTTTCCTACCACGTCACCCTCAGCCTGCCGTGGAAAAATACCTCTCCTGCTCACACAGAAAGAGCAACCACGCGCACACACACGTTATGCCACCCTTTACACAGATGTGCTCCTGGAGAAGTAGATCACGTGGGAGTTGTGGCACGTCTCTCGCTAGGAGAAAGTTCGTAGAGAAGACAAGGGTCTACAGAGTCCTGGACACACTCAGAGGGCAAAGCAGCCCTACTAAGCATTTTATTCAAGCCAACAACAACCTCAAGGCAGTTCTTGGAGGTCTGTCCTGTAAGCACTGCCCCAGTCTTGCTCTGCTAGGCTTGCAGGTCGTGTCAGGAGTGGAGCACAAACTGATCCGACTGCATTTCATCACCCCTTTCTCTGGCAGTTCAGGTTGGGTGCGTGTTTCCCGTACCCACTGTATGTTCTTCATCATCAGTTTTGGCTTATTTCTCACACTTAAAGCCACCACGCTTCCTACCACCTCAGATTCACCCCGTTCCCCTGCCTTTGTTCAAACACTTGCGAACATGTGTGTGTATTCCCTAACACACGCGCACACATAGGTTGGTTGGACAAAACTGTCAACCGGTGGTTTACCTCAAGCTTCTCCCTCTTAGACACACATTATCGCAGGGATGAGGGAAAACTCTCCCCTGTAACTGAGGTGCTGGAGAGGGGACATCCCTTCTATGTGTGACAGATCCCCAGGCTGCCCAGAGAGGAGGTGACAGCAGGTATGATAGACCAGAGGCTTGCGAAGCTCTTACCTGGTGTGTGCCACAACAGCAGGAAACAGAGGCATTGTGAAAAACGCAATTGCTTGTTGAAGAACCACATAAGCCATGTGAAAAATAATGACAATTACGTTGATGTTTCATCAAAGCCCACATGGAAAAAAAATGCTTTTCAAGGCATCAAAAACTTCAGGGAAAACAGGCTTTCCCTTTTCTCTTTTTTTCTGAAGTTTGGGGAAAAAACATTTGCTTTCAAAATGTTTCTGATTCTTCTTCTAGCTATCCCTTTTCTCACTCCTTCCCATTTTTCTCTATTCAATGGTTTTGCCCCTGCAGAGCAGCATGTAGATGCAAATAAGGGTGAAGAACAAGAAATGACCCCAAACCCCAGAAGAATAAAACTATGATGACTTGGGTCATTTTTCAGTGCCAGAACAAAGCGAAGACGATTTTAAATCACAGAAGACATTTGTTCAACTAGAAATGTTCATTAACATCAGTTCCTGTTTTCCCTTCTCTCTGGAGTTCACCGTCCCAGGTTTGGTTGGTTTTTTTTTCGCTAGGGAGGATTTCAGAACAAGGCTGGTACAAGAAGAAGAGTAATGAATGGACAGATGTTGCAGGGAGCAACGGAGCAGATGTGCAGTTAGGTACAAACTGCTGGGTACACGTGTGACTCCTATAGCCATAGCATACTTCAAGGGACAGTGGCAAGGGCAGAGGGGCTGTGATGATACCTGGGCACTGAAGCACCAGATCAAACAGAGACCTGCTCCTCAAATAAAGGCTTGTGAAACCAATCCTCAAATCAGAGTCATGATCTCTGAGTGCCTGAATGATACGCACTTGTGAAGAGTGATCAGTGGTAATTAGCTTACAGAGTAATTGCAGTGCAAGTAGGGGAATCCAATGCTGGACCAGTCTATGCTTACGAGCACAAGGGTGTGAGCAGCAAAACCAGAGTAAGACAGAAATCTGGTGCAAGAGAAAGACTAAGTGGATAAGGAGAGAAGAGTGGGCAGGGACTGAGGTGCTTAAGTGGCGGATAGCATCTGAATGTTCATCTTTCTGTTGCCTTTTTTTGTTTCTAGAAAAGAAAAAGAATTAAAAGGAACAGAGAGTAGTCACGCGAAAGAGAAATGACAGAAAGGGAAAAGAGTACAGGGCGGCAGACAGTCAAAGAGAAAGAACGACGGGGACGCAGAGATGCAAGGTGCAAGAGCAGGACGGGGCGGGGAGTTCGATCACTGAGTCAGAGGGGGAAAGGGAAAGGGACGGTGAGCACCAAATGGAGAGCAGGTTAATTCTAAGAGCAAGGTCCTCGTTTCTCGTATGAGCAAGAAACTGGAGGCACTTATTTTACCTGTCCATGACTGCCAGGGTCTCCCTCAGGTGATGGGGTTGCAGGGAGGTTGCCTCGCAGGCTCCGTCTGTGCAGCCCTCTGACTTGATGTACAGAAATGTGGACTGCCCGGTGCGTCCCCACCCCATTCACCTCTATCTACCCCGGGTTTCATCGGGGTGTGGCTGAGGGAGGAGTTAGAAAGGTCTCTGGAGCTGCAGGAGCTGAAGAGCAAAGGGTTGAGATGTGAAGGGGCATCAGTTCTGAAAGATGCTCAGCACCCATTGGTCGCCTCCCCCCGCTGCACTCCCCATTGGGCCCTCCCTGCCTGCAAAATTGGTCTGAATTAATATCAATAACATAACGAGGCAGGAAACATTGTCTAGTGGTTAGAGAAGGGGGCCTGGGAGCTTGTGTACCACTAACGTGAATGTGGGCAAAACCACACGATCCCTCCGGGCCTCAGTTCACACAGCTGTGCAGTGAAGATGGTGACCCTGCTCTGCTCCACGGCGGAGGGAGCTCTGCCCAGCTGGAAGGAGCTCAGGGAACATCAAATTGTTGGCAGGTTTCCCTCCCTGCTCCTCTGTGCCCCTGATCCCTGCTCCTCCGTGCCCCTGAAAGCATGGGGCAACCCCAAAGCCGAAGAGAAGAGTGAGAGGGACCCAGCTCCGGAGAGAGCTCAGGGTTTGACGGGGAGCGCCTGGCCCCACTTTGACACCTGAACATGGCCGTGGGTGTCTGAGCCATGTCAACACGCCAGGAGTGGTGGTGACACCGCATTGCAAAGGACCAGCGGGGAACAGCTCAGGGCCTGATCCTGCTGTTCCAGGTGGCACCGGCGCTGTGATCTGCCGGCGGCAGGGTGGCTGCCGGGACCCTCCATCCGACGACCGTGTGCAGTTGTACACCGTCACGCCCGGGCTCACCCTCAGCGTGCACACGCTTCGCTCCACCAGCGCCGCTCTCTGCCGCCCGGGGTCTGCTCCATCACGGCCCCACAGCCCTGGCCCAGGCACCCATCATCCCTTCTGCAGGGCTGAAGGACAGCCGAGGGATGGGGCAGCGGATTCGACATGGCAGGGTGCTGAGGACGCAGCCGGTGGGTTATTCTGCTCCGTTTCTGCCTCTAGCGAGGCACGGTCAGTGCTACGGCTGAGAAACAGGGCTTTTGTTTACCTCACGCTAGGGTGGTTCTTCGGTTTTTCTCTGCTTGATTTACCTCCCTTATTAATTTTACTGGTTTTCAGCATGCTAGGACTGTGTGAAACCAGTATATGCAAAAAGATGAAAAAGAGAGATGAGTTGCCAGAACTGAGCGGACGAGTCTCTAGCCCAGTGCTTTGAGAGTAGCCGTCTTTGAGAGCGGCTGGCAGGGCACACAGGCTGCAGGAAAAGGAGAAGCATTCCTGGAAGGTCCAGGGCTGGGCTGTCCTGTTCCTTGGGGAAACACCTGGCTAGGGCACACGTTCAACAAATCCACATTTTGGCACCTGCATTGCTCTCAAGAGTTGTGGCAAGTACCCTCTTTGAGTATCTGGGACCTAGTGTTTGGCCAAAGCTAGAAGAGCCCGCAACCCTCGCCGAATCCCTGTCCTACTTAACAGAGTCAAAGAGGATGCTCCTGTTAATGAAACAGCTGTCCCCGTGCAGCACCTTGTGAAAAATCTTCTGGGTCAGAACAAGAGTCATTCTGTCCCCCTTTCATACTAGATTTTTTCTTTTATTAATGTGAGGAGGATGTTTGTTACACACAACATTAAAAAAAGAAAAGACAAAAAAAAGCAACACACCCTGGGAAATCTGCTTCTTAGAGATCACAACTGTTTGTGTTTCATCAGATAAATTAAGGCAGCTTCAGCTTTATTCTTGTTCTGGCTCCTAATTTCCATAGCCAAAAGCTTGCAGAAAATTTTACATAACATTTTCTGCTCTGAAAGGAGTCAAGAAATATCTTCATGGCCAGCCTGGTCTTCCCCATAAATTAAATTTGTGCATAATGATTTTCTCCAAGGTTTAACATGTCAAGTCTCATAAAATGTTTAACTAGCTCCTTTCTCTGTTCCTGGATGTAAGTGGAATTCATTCTTCCATGTTTAAAACATCAGCTCTTTTCCTTAAAGGTGGAGAGACTCCCTTTGCTCTCCACAGAGCTAAAAAAGAAAAAATGAACGGATGAACGATATTTATGTCACTCTTTGGCAGGAGTCTCATGTCTAAATACCAAGGCAGGTTTTCCAATGCCCTTTGTTTAGACTGGTGACTTCCCTCACAGCGGAGGTGCGAATGCACAAAGTCGGTGGCAGCGATTCTCTGCCTCCAGCTCTAATCCCCAGAGCAGAACCGTGTTGGTGTGGGTCTGGTTTTAGACTCTCAGAGCAAATCTGGGGCGACATTTCCAGACACACTCTCAGCTCCTATGCAGTTCTGCCGAGAGCAGGAGCTGCAGTCTGTTGCTAAGGCAAGACCTTGCTCGTTAGCAGATGTCATCTCTGGTCCGGTTAAAAAAAAAAACCACAACAGTTTGGAAAACCACGGAAAGATTGCTGATCCCTGATCTAGCTGCTAGTCCAGCTTCCTCCCTGGCTCTAAATTGCCAAATCTTTAACACATGGTGGGACCCTTTTGGCTGGGAGCTAATACACAAGGAGAGATGCTGACGACTCTGGTTTTCCTTCCTTTCTGCTCCACGCAAACTTATTTGCAGAGGGGACTGGAAGTGGGAGAGAAAAAGAATTTTACTGAAGATGACTCTGTCCCTGTTTCCGATCAAAGCCCCGGCCAGTTAAAGGCTAGTGGGGAAGGCTAGAAAGGGTCCCTGTGCTGGTGTGGTTGGAGTGTTACCCAGCAAGAGACACTGCTGCAGCTTACCAGGACCCCAGAGGGATGTCCTAGCATCCCTCCAGCTGCCCGGGGCTCTGTTCCCTGTCTTGAAGGGAGAACAACGGAGAAATAACAGCAGGGTGAAGAGCAGCGGTCAGGCGTAAGGGGGGGAGGAGGAATATCACCGTTACTGTTACTAAAGATTCAGAAAGCAAACTGCTAAGAAATCAGAGAGCAAAAATGCGGTGAATAATTAAAAGTAATTACTTAGCCCCCAAGCAGAGGAGAGGTTGCTTGTTTAGTCAACAGGAAGCCGTGTGTTGGTGCGTACCGATATAAATACATATTTATTTTTTCCATTCACCCTTTGCTCAGAAATCGCATTTTGAAACAAGCGCCGACATCACCAGTTGGTTGGTTCTTACGCTGAACGCAAGAAACGCAGACACCTGCTCGGCCTCGCCTCAAGCGAAAACCTCAAGCAGAAAAACTTTCTCTGCTCAGCAAGGGCTGATGCACCACGGACACCGACTTGCACAGAGACCTTGAGCAGGGGAACGGTAGAGTTCCTTGCAGTTAGACATAGGCAAATTAATAAGCTGATGTGCTTATTTATTATAAGCACCTACCATGTAATATGCTAATTTGATATAAGTATATATTAAGCACATTACATCACATTCTGCCTTCGTTCCACAAACATTCCTCACCCGATTTTGAAGGACGGACCCAACAGATAGGTAACGCACTTGCTTGAGCACCTCTGCCAGGCAGACCCCTCGCATTATTCCAGTCCTGGGTGTAAAAAAAAAAAAACCCGACACAATGCAGAGCAGCTTGCTGTCTAGGACACGGGGCAAAAGGGCCTTGTCCCTCGAGCTGCCAACTCATCTTGTGACACAGCTGTGGATGCCATGCGTGGGGAGAAGGTTTCAGCAGTTGCATGACAAAGCACTGCCTTTTGCGGTGCGGAATATGCAGCAGCATGGAGATACGTGAAAGCTGTGAGGACATATATATAGGAGGTCCGTCCTGGGGTGGACATCACCAGGAGGGGGGGAATGTGGTGGAGCGGTTGCAAACGCAAACCTAAAGCACTGTGGGGTGAGTGTCACCGAGGCTGCATCTCAGTTAGACGAGAGCAGGGATCCCAGGTCATGAGAGGGAAGAGGGAAGGAGAGAAGGCAGGAGTTCAGGATGAGGGGGAGTGACAATGGGAGGGTGGGTTGATGAAACCTGGACCCCTGCGCTGTGCACCGCCGCATGCTGCAGGATTGTAGAGGATGCCACAGATGCAGAATTGAGGGCATCTGGTTGCTGGGCGTGCACAAAGATTATACGTTATCATGCGTTTTACTAGTGATTTGGCTTTCCAGGCTTGCACTGCAAAATCTTTACCTGGAGACTTGACTCATGGTTTATTTTTGTTGCACTGTTGAGCTTGTTTTGGTTCTGGGGGATGAGGCAAATTAGGGCGAAACTATTGAATTGAGTACACGTTCTTCAACCACAGTCCTGTGAATGCCTCTCATTCCTGCCCTGTAGCTCGCTGCTAGCCCAGCCTGAGGCTCCTTATAGGAACTAACGACCTTTAATCCTGCCTCTCTGACTGCTCAATTTTTTCTCTCCCCACCTGTATTAATTGCCCCCACCATGTCTCGAGGCAGCAGCAGTTCTGTCCCTTGCTACCGGCGACTGACACCTGCTGGGATCACCAGCAGGAAGGGAAGAAAGGGGCTGGGTTGGGTTGAGGAGTCCGAACCCTTGTGAATGGTTTCCCCATCAGTAACGTAGGTAAGAAGTGTGACCAACGTCCAAGTATTCACGCTAAATGTCCTCAAGTGCCTTCTCTAGCTTGAGGCCGGGACATGGTTGGCAGGTTATCTCATTTAGACTAAGAAAAACAAACTCTGCGATCAAAGCATCACCCGTGCTGAGAGCTGGGTGGGGAAGTACCCACCAGAGCTGCTTGCACCCTGCTGCTTCCCATCGCAGTGGGTGCAGCTCCAGCCTCCAGCACACCCTGCCCATCTCACTTGGCTTCTGACTCCGTGCTGCCCAGACCTGGAGAATATTCTCTTTTTGCACAGGGAGCTGCAGGCTGCCTTTCCAATGTTACTCCGTTCTCCTGCAGCTCAGCCCCCCTGGTCTGGGCAGCCCAGACCCTGCTCCCAGTCATATCTTCCCCCTCCTTAATGGAAGTCACTGGCTCCGTATCTCTGCAATCATCTGCTAGTCACGGGGAGAAATTCAGTTTTGCACCGCAGTTTTTCACAATGAGACTCACCTTCTAGCTGTGGTTATGGTTTCACAGACCAAAGTTGCCTGTTATCAGCTCCTGTTTGTGCAGTTGCTGCAGCTCATGCTACTCAGTGCAAAAAAAGCTTGCACCTGGGGCCTGGGTGGTAAATCCTGATTTTAATTTCCCTGTTGTCTTTGGAGAAGTCCTTTGCTGGAGAGGCTGGGACAGAAGTGCTTGGGAGCTCACTGAAGAGCGGCACATGGCATGTTCGTTGGCTTGCAGTCACATGTTGAGTTCTCTGCAGTTGTACAAGCTTTCCTTGGCTGGAGGTCCTCATGAGCAGTGTTCTTGCATCTTACAAAGTTTTCTTATCAACCAAGCAAGCATTTTCAGAAGATTCAAGATAGCCTTGCTACTTCTTGCCTTCCTCCCCCCAAGACTTCAGAGCTGCTCCTATGCTCTCATCACTGGCTACATCCAGAAGGTTTGTGGCGTGCTACCACTAACCTCTAGTCCCTAACGCCAAAGTGTCAGACAGTAGAATTAGGGTCTGCCCCTGACACCCTGATCCTCTCCCAGGAGGCCCAGTGCCCCTGGCCATGGTGGTGAGATGGGAGACCCATCCTGCGGGCAATGAAAGGAGGGATAAGGGGGTGAAAAGTGATTCTCATCGTATGCTGAGGATCTCCTCCTTTGCTGTGATACCTCTGCTGTCTTTCTTCCTTGCTTGTGCACTGCCATGCCCGGCCGTGCCGACTGTTAGCATCTGTTATTTCTTTAGCCATGACCCACATGGGAGGCTCCCAAGTTTCTGCTGTAAGCAGTGAGGTCAGAGTTGTGACAGACTTGAGCTAGCTGCCCAGGCAAGGGAGGGTATCCAAGAGTCTGAGAACTTCCCCGCTAATCTCACAGAATTTAAAAATACCCTTTCATGTTCCAGCCAAAAGCATGGGTTCTGCCTGGATGAAAAGGCTGGTAGAAGCTCCTAGAAAGCAGAGGAGAGAAAGAAGAGGAAGAATCTGAAGGGGAAACAAAGACCCTGGGAAACCACTGATTCTGCATTATTATCAGAAACTTTAATTCACTGGCGCCCATTGGTTTTAGACAATGCTTATAGCATTCCTTCTGCTTCCCACTCAGATGTGGCCCCAAAACAACTGTATCTAAAATATGCACCTCTTGCATTCACATACACAACCAGTTAATTCCCCTTTGCCCAGTTTGTACTCGACGAGGGGACACCACGTCCACTCATCTCTTCCGTCATTTCTGTGCAGCTGTAGGTAGGGTAGGGCACAGGCACATTTACTTTAAGATGGCTAGCTTGGTCTTTTCCAATTTGGAAAACTGGTCACAAGACCAAAAAAGCTCGCAGGTTGGGGAGGCAAAAATCCACCCTGAAGGAGTGCCCCTGGGGACTCTCAGGGAACAGAAACGGCAAAGGGGCTTGCAGAGACTGTGAAGGGTTCAGATGCCTTTCCTAAACTAAACCAAAGGGAAACTACAAAGATACCAGCTGATGGGCAACGGAGCCAAGAGAAACGGTGTAATGATGGTGCTGGGCTCAAGCAGAGCTAACGAGAAAATTTCTTGTGACCACGGTATGGAAAGCCTCAGGAACAACTACATTCCCACTGTACTAGGCAGAAAAGAAACTCTTTTGAACCCTTCCTCCACAGCAAGGACCAGGCTGAAGGCTAAGTCTAGGCTCTGGAAGAAAACAGGTTTTATTTGTTAATCCGTAATAATGGCCAACGCAGCTTGCTCCAGCTGATCTGTGCTATGTGGGTGCCAGACAAGGGACATAGCGGGGTGCAAGCATTTTCGAGTGGGTGTGTTTTCTGATATCGTCTGACTTGGGTGCTACAAGGGAACAGCCGGAGCAGTAAGGCCCATGGGAATGCCTTCAGCATGGAAAGGCTTTGTAGGTACAAGGCACCCAGTACGAGAGGTGGCACGCTCATGCGTGCATCAGTGTGAAACCAAAACCTTGGCCAAGACATCACGTTGGTAGGCTGTGCTGGCTATCGCGTTTGAAGCGACTGCTGTTGTTGCACATGCCACCGCTGCTCCAGCCTCTAAGGCATGGGCTGAGAAGCCGGAGAAGGTGGCAGGAGGATCCAAATCCTGCCAGACCCTGTGTCTCCAGGGGGGTGATTATGGGGGTGATGACTGCCTCCAAGAAGCACAGAAGAACTTTCTCTCATCACTCTGAAAGGGAACTGAAGTCTATGCAGTACAGGAGGACAACAGTTGCTGCAGGCTGGGGCTCGGGAGCCTGGGCAAGGGCAGCACAAGAGGACTTGGTAGTTCCAGCTCCTTTAAACTCAACAACAAGCCAAGAGGAAGGTGCCAAGAAGGTAGCAAAGGCCAAGAAGCACCTGACCCTTGACTGGCACTGCCAAGAAGCCCAGATTAGCTGTGGCTGTGAAGGAAATTCCAAGGAAAGCCAAGAAACTGGCAGCCACCGTGGCCAAGAAAGCAATCAAGAGCTTAGAGAATATGAAAGCTGACAGACCAAAAAAGGCAAAGATCCAGCTAAAGGCAAAACAGTGAAACCCAAGGTTACCAGACCCAAGGCACAGAAATCGAAAGTGGCCTCAGGCTGAGAAGGTAGTGCACAAGAAGTAGATGCTGTAGGAGCACAAAGCGTTCTGCTTCAAGGACACAGAGTGTAAACCCTTCAATTAAACCACTGATTTTCATCATGTTTTGCATTTTTTTAACACAGTTGCCCCAAAGGAAGATAATTAATTGTAATAATTAAGATACTTTGTTTTGCAATAAAACTCAGGCTTTGTATAAATTAAATGTTCCTTCTTGCTATTTTCTTCAATCGTCTGCAGCAGCAGTATTGTAGGGGAGGTGGAGACAGAGCCTGCTCGGAGGTGCACAGCGAAAAGAATAGGGGCAACAGACCAAAGCTGCAGCATAGGAATTTCTGATCTGACATCAGGAGAATATTCTCCATCTTAAGTGTGGTGCAGCACTGGAACGGGTTGTGGATTCTCCATCCTTGCTGACTTTTTCAAAATCCAGCTGGACAAGGCTCTGAGCAATCTGATTAGCTTTGAAGTTAGTTCTGCTTGCTAACTTTCAACGGGATTTTATCTATGATCTTAACTGGAAAGGTATACCATCTCAACAACGACATTGATTTTAAAAAATGCACAGCTTCATGTACATTTATTCTTATATTTAAGCAGGTGAGTTCTCACATTACTCATTATTTAGACACATTGAATTACACATGTTCATTTATCACATCTTTTTGTTAATGTCTAATTTGTGACAAGCTGTATTTGCATGGAAATTGCAATCTTGGTAAAATGCCCAAAACAGCATTCTGAAAGAGAATTTATTCATTAAATGAAGCTTCACTCTTGATGTCTCTCACCGATTCAGTTTTTTTAAAATACTTCAACATAGTATCAACAAGTACATGCAGCTTGCATTTCAACTAATTTATATTATTGAAAACATTTGTATTTGAAAAAATCATTTACATTAATAGGAAAGTGGATAATCAAATTAATTCATGATGCTTCACACGCTTTTTTTTAATTTTTTTTTTTTTTTTTTTTAATGAAGTAAAATCCAGCTCTCTCTTTTGTGGGACTTTACTCCAGCTTGCTACACTACAAGGGCTAAGGACGGCATGGAAAAGAGAGAAACGAAGGATTATGTTGAAGATCAGAGAGCAGGAGGTGAAGAGGAGATCCAGAAACTGAATTTGGATTTCCTGTGCCCCAGTCAAGGGGCTGTTCACAACTGGACAAACGTACACTGACAAACAGTGTCAGACCGTGTGGTGCCAGCACTAAATGTTATGAGATCATGCGCCTTTAAAATATTTTTAAAAAAACCCAACCAACCCACAACTTTTTTTTTTTTTTAATTTTAAACTAAAATCCCTTTGGGCTCCAAGCCAGCTATACTTTATGTCATAGAGGTGCTCTTTTTGGAGGGGTTGCAAGCACCGCTCCCCCGTGCGAAGGCCAAGCCCCCACCCCAGCCAGCAGTACGCCCTTGAGGGATCCCTCCAAGCCGAGAGGCTGGATGACAACACGTTTTGTTCATGCTGCCGGTTCTTCTGGACAAGATCCAGGCAACATGAAGCTTCCAGGTGACGCGGCAGCTGCAGCTGCTTCCAACAGCCTCCCCGTGCTCTCCCGCCGCGTTCCCCTTCCTCCTTGCCTCGTTTCTGCAACCAGGGGCTGCCGCCTCAAGACGTGCGGTTGCTGTTCCCACAGGGCATGAACATATGAACAGAGGAGAAAGAGAAGAGATGAAGAAAACAGAGGCAGAGAACAAAGAGAAGGAGAGATAGGAAGGTGGAACAACCCTTGCTTTCCAGGTGCAGCAGAAAGCCCTCGGTGCAGCCAGCTTCCCTTGCGGGGAGCTCCAGCTCCATATGCCCAGCAAAGTGAGGTACCACTTCAAACTGGGGGCCCAGCATCAGAGCACTGGCCTTGAAACAGCGGCCTTCAAACTGGCAACGCTGATCGCTACCGAGGAGCCGTGACAGCAAAATAAGCAAGAACAACCATTGTGTGGGAAGGGACTGCAGGCCATCAAACCCCCGCTCCAGGTCAGAGGAGCTTATGAAAATCAGCCACAAACTTTAGATCACGCTTCTAAAAGGGGACTCCAGCAGCTTTCTTTGCAGCTAGTCCAACTTCATGAGAAACAGACCTAGCTGGAGCTAGATTTAAAACCATTTCTCCAGTTTACAAGAGAAGGCAACGTCTAGAGACCAGCAACGCAGCACCATGACAATTCCAGTTAGAATGGCAGGGGAGATAAAACTGTGTATGGGAGAAGTGCTAATGGAGAAGCTTGTCTACAGACTCTGGTACTGTAAGGAAAGGGAAGAATAAACCGAATTACAAAAAGTCGGTGGCACACGTTGTACTCTGCTCACACGGCCAGTGGAACGTGCTGTAGAGGGGCATGGCAAAGGCCAAGAGCTCTTGAGTCAGAGAAGGGTCAGGGCTGCGTGGACACGACGGAGTGACATCCCCCGTCACTTGGGCTGAGGCCGTTTGCATTCTAACAGTCCAAGACAGGGGTACCCCGGCGTCAGCCAGGAAGGAGCATCGATTCGAGGGGACAGTGTTGTGCAATAACCTGCATCCTGTGGTTTAGTCCTGAAGAACTGTGGGACGCTGTCAGAGGCGGTTTAATGGATAATTTGGGCCACGGCCACTTTTGTTCTAGAAATACCATCTAAATGCAGGCTTGACTGCTTGCACATGTGAAGACACTGCCTGGACTCCCCCATGCTCTGAGTGCTCCATTTTTTTGACAGAAATACGATGTACAGTCAGTGCCTGATGAATTTGTGCACAAGTCAGAAATTCAATGAAAGAGAAATTTTCCTAATCCTTTTGGCCTAGATGCGTACTTTTTAATGTAGTCTTTCAGTTATTTCTATTAGTGAGTTAAATGGCTCTAGCGAACAAATTCTTCTTTGCTTACGAGAGGATTTATCACAGCTCTTCTCTTATTTCAGCCATCTTACTCTTTTAGTTGGAGATGGTAATTCTCCACCAGCAAGTCATGGCACACAGACAGTGAAAAGATGAGTTCTCAGCACAAATCTCATGGGTTGGGAGGAACTATCCCTATGCTCAGCAGCTATCAACTGTCAGGAAAAATCTAGCACAGCTATTCATGGAAAAAAGAAATGCCGAAGATAATTTTCTGTATCTCTAGAAAAAATAATGACCTCCCAGGAAGACTTGTGATTCACGAGTGAAGAGAGGGTGGTGGCAGAGGACTGGGCTAGCAGGGAGTAAAGAGGTCTTAATGACAGATTTGGCCTGGAGTCAAGTATCCCCATAAATCTGGAGGAAATACAGCTAGAGACAAATAAACCCAAACGCATGAGAGTTGCCAAGAATAACAGGAAATAAATTTTCTTTTAATATTTTTGTGTGCATTATATGGACTCTAGCATCAAAACGGTGTTCTCCTGGAGAGGAGCACCTCTTCCTGTCCCTGCTGAAAGCAAGCAACAGAAAGGCTTCTAACCATTCCCCAAACTCTATGAATATTAAATTTCTATATACTGTACAGTAGCTATGTTATACAGTTATATATCTATATCTATATCAGCTTACATTCAACTCTAAATACAGACTGGAGACTTGGCTTAGTCCAATTTCCAAGAGCTCCCTCTAACATTTCATCTCCATCCTGCCTTCCTCCACACAGGCAAATTCCACAGGCGTCCCAGCATAGAAGTCAGCAGCTGCCAGTGGCTCGAACGTCTTTGAGATCCAGCTTTCAGTGCCCTCCTCTCTACAGAAATGTGCACACTATCAGTACAGAGAAATTCCTCCTCTGTCCCTAGTCCCAGGAGCCTCAAGTACTCAGGAGGAGCATCATCCTCTGTGTAGGGGTGGGATGCCCCTATGTATAGGATGAAATTCCAGTCACCACGTAACTTGGAATTCTTTCTCCAGTATACTAGATTAATAGAGATTTAGCCCATCTATGTCCGATTTTGACCTCATGTGGAACAAATCTGTGTCTGCACAGGGTGTCTATCCCTACATCGAGGATGTAACCAGCTTCTTGTTTCATACAGCAGAAATCTAAGTCCCAGGGAGAGGCTCTTAATTGTTTTGCTCTTTTTTAAAGAGACATCTGCCCTCTGTGCAGCAAACTGCCTCCTATATTGTGTGACTCTGGCTCCGTGCAGCAGACCAGTGCTCCCGCAAGGCTGAATGGTACTCATTTCAGCAGCAGAATACACAATGTGACGGGGGTGAATGCCCACTCTAGCAAACTGGCTTTCCATTAGTCGAGAACAACACTTAGGGAACCTAGAGACAGGGTCTTGCTGATCTTCTGCTGCAGTCAGCTAAGCTGCTCAGCTCCAGTGCCCCACAGAATCAAGCCACTAAGAGTCACATCGAGTGATTGATACACTTCAGACAGCTGTTCCCCACTTACTCTATCCAGTCTTACAGTGAAAACTGCCCATGTAGCTGGAAATGTTCTCCATATATCTGGAAAACAAAATTCTCAAGCACAGACATCCAGTGCTACCAGAGTGAATTATTTTCCCCGGGTTGGCCTGCCTCTATAAGCACTTATACCTGCATATACGTTTACCTCCCCACCAGCACCTGGCTCTCTGCAGGTCAGTACGGCCAGAGAACCTGCAGGAAAACCCAAGGATCCCAGATAATGATCTTCTCCTACATCCCATTCCAATGTGTGACTCCTTTCTGCTTTGTGCAGGAGCTCCCAGGCCAGGAGGTAGGAACTCAAGTGGAGATACTGCAAGCAGGCTCAGCAACTGGAGAGTGTGGAGGTAGCCAGACCAAGACTAGTCACTGGGACAAGCTAATTCACTGCAAGTTCCCAGCACTGCAAGGACACACAGGTTCTTTGTGGGCTCTTTTGGACTTAGGAGCGGAGGCAGTCATACTTACTGCTCCCTGGAACTTGCCTGGAATGGGCATCGAGAGATTTCTTCAATGGGAAGGGAGGGACAGAACAGAGAAGAGGAGAGGAGGGAGAGGAAGAGGCAGCACTCTGTCCCAACATAATCTTCTTGAGAAAAATATAATGCCATACTAAATCCAGAACTCTTCCTTTTGGTAGCAGTTGCTTGCAAGGGAGGCAATGGGCTTGCGACAAAGAACTTCCCAGAGGTAGTTATAAATGACCTTCTGCCATACAGGGACAATGAGGTTTGCCTTGGGTTGAGGGCAGCTCATCTCCCAGTTCTGTCAGTTCTCTGAGGCCAGCAGACACAGGAGGAGGCTGTGCTATCACACAGCAAATGCAGTGGCCCAGGAGGACCAGAGAGGCTCAGGCTGACTAACCATATCTGAAATCATACTGATGCCACACGAGAAACCTAGGTCAGGAGTCCTAGGGCATAAAGGTTTGCACTCCTCCACATGAGATGCAGCTTAGGGCATCTGTACCGTTGGAGAGGACTATATCCTGTCCCCATGTCTGTCTCTCTGCAGGGGCAAAGCAAGAGAAGATGCAGCACATTTATAAGGACCTCTGGGAAACGAGCAGTTCATGGCCTGCCAGAGTTTGAGAGAAAAGAGGGGAACATCCCACATCCTCAGCAACAGATTTAGAAGATGACAACAGCCACCGTGACAGACTAGCAGACAGGGGACTCTGTGTACTGCGGCACCTGAAGAATAGGATGTGGAGGAAGGCAGAGAGGCAAGGAAATGGTGGGGAAATCACAAACAAGAAGGACTTGTCTTGGGTTGTAGGTAGTGGATGATGATTTCTCTTCGCTCCCTTCCTTTGTCTCTCCTCCTGTTGGTAGCTCACAGAGCATCAGGCCCTCTGCGCTGCTGCTCCAGGAGCTGTCTGCAAGGGAGATGCAAGGGTTGCCCAGATCGGCGGAGACGTCGAGAAGGAAGGCCAGCCAGCTGGCGACAGATTTCATCTGAAGACACAGCAGACACAAGTTGACAATCAAAGCTTCCTTCAAGTTCTTCACCACCAGAATAGTTAGAGGTACATCCTTCACTGCATCTACAGAAACTGTCGGAACTGCTGAATCCTCATATATATGAGGCAAGTGAGCAAGTCCTTAGGCTTTTATTCATTTCCTTCTGGTTTCATTCATGTATAATAAATACTAAAATCACTTGTATTTTGCTGCACCAAAGACTGCATAAGAAATCTGGACTGGATCCTGTTTCTATTCATGAATAGAAATACTGAGAGTTACTCTTTAACCTCAAAGGAATGCAACTTTGAGTAAGGGCGTGTCTGGGGCTAGTAGAGCATGATCAAGATCAAGGAAGGCAGAGCTCTCGTACTTCTTGGTAGTACAATATCTTACTTCCCAGCATTTTTCATGGCATGCATACTGGATGCAAGGCCACATTGCATTACCCTAAACCCAAGTCCAGGGAAACTACTACATATGGTTTGGAGCTGGGTAATTAGTTAGCTTGGAGACTCTATCAGATGGCTACAGTTATTCTTCTAGGCTAGCTTGTGCTACCACTCACCTTGCATGACCTCATTCTCCTTGCAGACAATGCGAGAGCACACCTCCTTGTTTATTACGTACATGCGACGCACACTGAGGGATCACCAGGAACACACCAAGGACAGTAGCGAAAGGCACAGGGACCCAAAGAAACAAAAAAGAGATACAGGCAATAAACATGTATATTCACCAATGAGGAGGCAAATACGAAATTTTTAGGATTAGTCTAGAATAAGGCTGTTGTCAATAGGAGAGTAATCTTTGTCAAGACTTCATGAAATGGCCAAATACTTTAAATACGAATTACAATATAGGTACATTACAGCTCCTTCGTGCTGCACAGATAATAGTTATTGTTCTGTTTTAGTTAACCACCCTAAAAGAACACTCTGAGGATAGGGTTCATCTCACCAACTGGTTCCTTGAGGGAACCTCTAGTCTTCAAAAGAAACAATTGCTGAACTGGATATGCCATTTCTGAAGGTTTTAGGGCTTTTCTTAGGGACTGCTGGTTTCTTACCTTGTAACACAGAGGTAGCTGATACACTGCTTTACTGGTTTGTGAACAGAGTACAGGCGTGTGCAAGGGAACTTTTCTTCACGACAATCTGGGAACACACACACACACAGAGGTGCAATCCAGCATCACTGGCAGGTGCACTCATTCTGGCACATATATAACTTCATCACCAGGTACTGTCCTCCAGGCTTCTAGGGAAGGCCCCCAGCCTCTATTTTCCTCTCTCTTGGGAGAGATGAGGATGGTTTACAGAAGAGGAAAACACAGCAGACATTTCTGATCCCCTTGCCTCATAAGACAAAAGTAAGGGAAAGCTGAGCGAAACGCAAAACAAACCCACTGGGAATCCTCAATACAGAAGGCACATGCTGTAAAGGGGACAGACACAAATAAACTAAACGTAAATTGTAGTCACACGTTTAAGACACGTGTTTCTAATAGATCTTCAGGACACAAATCTAGTTCCTTTCTTTTCTGGACAATCAAACCTGTAGCCAACTATGATGGGTGTTCTTGCATTTCCTTCTGAAATGCCAGGTCTTGGCCACTGACAATGACAGAATACTGACCCAGTGCATCTGGTCTGGTGATCTGCCGTTTCCTCCCCTCCCAGGCATGCCACTCGGGGAAGATTTCAGCTTCCGCTACCATCATTCTCCAGTAGTTCTAACTCAAGGAACAGGGTGAAGGGAATTTTCCAGGAGACAAAGCTCAGTGCTCAGCCAGCATCTGCCTGGAGACGTAACAGGGTGGGTGACAGTGGCTCCAGGAGGGGATGCAGGTAGCAAACTTAAACGTACCTGATGAAGCCGTCGTAGTTTCGCTGTCAGACTGAACTGGAAGACAGAGGGAAGCAAAGTTAGTGTGATTTACCACGATTCCCTCCTAGCCATTCAGCTTACTCAAAACAAATAACTGGAAAGTTCTTTCAAGAGCCTGCCATTGTAACTTCTAATGTGGAAAAAGATTTCATTGTTACTGACGTGAAACCATAAGAGAAGGCACAAATCCAATATGCATCTAGTGCCAGCTACCCAAGCAACAATGCTAAAAATCTGTCCAAGCTTTACCATAAAGGATTACCACTACTGTTCAAAATTACACTGTAAGGGCATCTTGCCTTATAATTCAAAAGGTGGGGTACACTTATTCAGTTGCTGTAACTGCCGTCCACCTAGAGAATAAGCGAAGGAGCCTGTGACTGCCTCTTCCTAAGGAAATGTGACTCCTTTAAGAAACAGCATTCTCAGACCACTGGTTCTTTAACGTTCATGACAAGAGGTCAAAAGGAAGGTGGGTTGTTATTCTCTCTGATAAAGCAACCCACCTATACCACAGCAAACCAGTACTTTTCATTATTTACCCAGTGACAAACTGGAAAGGAACTCAGAGCACTGATTGCCAGGTGTAAGTTTGCATCAACAGTTATAGAGGACTTCTACTTCTCCTGCTCACATGCCATAGTGTCAGCCAGAAGCACAGACAAAACACGTGGATGTACAGTGAAGGAGCCTTTCAGGCCTCAAGGCAGTCAGGGAAGGCAGGATTTTGGGTGTGCAAGGGACTGGGCAAGGAGAGGGAAGGGGGGTCCACAACACTGGGTTTTGAACTGAGAATAAACTCACCAGGACTAAGAAGCACAGGTGGCGTGACAGCTGCAGCTGGAAAAAAGAGAAGATGTTCTGAAAGATCTTAATTTGAGCTTCCAGCCTCTTTCCCCCCTCCCACAGTTCTGCCGATGGCTCACCATCCCACACCTGGTTCACAGACAACACTAATCATGATGTTGTTACCATCTGACTTGTCAGAGTAACTGCAGCCTTTCCCTGCGAATATGCTGGGTGTCCTAGAGCTGATGGGATGCTGCAGAGCAGAGATGGGTCCCATGGTACATGCTTTGCAAAGAGTTTCTTCTTGATCCCTCAACAATAACTGTTTTGAAGCCCAAGTCTGCTGGAAAGGCTTCACATTTAATCTTTTCAGGTTTAGATATAGGTTAGCCACTGTCAGTTTGGTCTGGAAACCAAGTCTTATCTACCCTCCTACAGAGCATCAGGTTTCATACACTGAACAGGAGACTGACACAGGTTGTTTTCACCTCCCAGCCCCACCAGGAAGATCACGCAACTTGCGTATACAATATTGTGCTTCCACTTTTCTTCTCCAGTGGACAGCTGGTCAGCTTGATCCCCAATACTCTAGCCAACTGATGAGCAGAGTCCCAGGGCAGAGGAAAGACTGTGGAAGTGCTGTCCTGGAGAACAGGACACCACTCTCAGATGAGCTCTCCAACTCGCCCAGCACACTTCCCAGAAATAGCCAAGCATTGCTACCTCTCCTTTGTCTTTGAGCCGTATCATCGACCAGATGTGTTCTCCCTCTCCCTGCCCTGCCTGGCTCCCCTGCCACCTCAGAGGGATGTGTTTGACAGACTGCCCCAGCAGAGAGAGAAAAACCATGGCCGAGGCCAGTTGTGCCAGATTCGAAGCAGGACGCGTACAGAAAAAGCGGAGAGGCTTCTTCTTTAGCCTCTGGCCCTCTCCTCCGTTGCCCCAGCAGGATTAGTCTGTCTTGTCAATGCCTACACTCCCATCAGCTCTGTGTCCTTCCCCTGGGGCTCTCTCCACAGCAAGGCTTAGCTCTGTAAGGAGGCACATTGCATGCTATAGGTGCTCTTTCAAGAGGCCCCCACTTACCCTACCTTTTGCACACATTTTGCTGCCCCCCAGTGACACAGCCACAGGCACAGCAGGGAAAACAGTACTAAAAGAACAGTATTTCCACCTCCCCACCCCACCACTGCTCAGAGTTTGCTTTATTACTGTCTTTTGGGTTGTTTTGCCACTTCTGTCTCCTGAGCACTCAAGCATGGCCGCTAGCTGTCAGCAGGCACGGACACAACCTGTGTCCCAGTGCTGCCCAGTTAACTGGTGAACCTGAACAGTTTCTCTCCCTCATCATTTAGTCTCTTCCTTCCTGCAACCTTCCTTGGAAGCCTAGGCCACGCGAGCTTCAGATTTCATGGCTTCCTGCAGCGCAAACAGCTTCAGAGAGCCCTGGTACACCAGAGGAGATTGGAATTTCCTTGGAGAACAGGCCATGCAGCCACTCTAAATTCACCTCCCTGCCTGGAGCACGGGACGCACTCCCAGACAGCCATAAACTCTGGAAGAACACCGCTAGATGTCAAAAGTGGGGAAGAGGAGTTTCTGAGCATAACGGGTAATTTCTGGGTCTATGTAGGCAGAAGTAAAGGTGAAAAGGGGAAAAGAATCCTGAAGTTGCCAAGAGACAGGAGCTTACCAGAGGTGCTGATGAAAGAGTCGGTGCTAACTTGACCTGGAAAAGAGAGAATGTCCTTGAGAGAGCTTGTCTTTACTTTGTGATCCATTACACAGCTAGCCATAGCTAGCTTGAATTTACCTTGGCTGCCACAGTAGGCTCATGAGACAGTGGGATCCAATCCAGTAAATACATAAATAAACACAGTACCCCCATCCCACCCGTATCCGCCCCCCTTTCCAGTGACTGGTCTGGGACTGGATATTAGTGCACATATTGCATCAACCCTTACTGAACTCTGGATTCATATTCTGACTTCTCAGGTATGGCCACTGTGGGCATCTCCATGGGAAAGAAAGATGTCCGAAACGAAGGTGCTGACGGCTCCTGCAGCCGTAGGATAGGCAGCCGAGGCACCCACTGCAGAGGAGGAGGGAGGCAACTCAAGAACCCAGCCTTGACTGCGGAAATTCATCAGCAGATGAGTTTCGTTGAAAGGCAACTGATGGCAAAGCTGGGGTAGGAGTGTTGGGGGGGGATAAAGTGTGAAGGAAAGGGAAGCTTAGTGGACATGTTTTGGACTGGCTTCCAAACAATTTTCTGGGAAGCCCCAGGTATTACACACGACAGGCTCATCGCTGGGAGATGTCTGATGGCTTAGCCAGGGGCTTCACTTTGAAGAAAAGGCAGGCACTTGGGGTGATTCCGGTGCTGAGCGTGATGCAAATATACGTTCATCTTACTGTGTCACAAAAATGGAAAAAGGTCCAGAGGGATAAAGCAATTCACCCCCAACAACATGGCCAGTATGAAGACCAGTCAATATCCTTTCTCAGTGGCCTCACTGCTAAAGCCTCATGCCACCTGTGCACCCTTTCTCTTGGGATTTTCCTGAGCAGCAGTAGAGTTCCCCAAGTATCTCAGGGCTGAAGAGTTATCAGCTCTTGTGGATCTCCCACAACCCTTGACTGTGAACATAACTTCATGGGCTTCAGCCAAGTGTCCAGGACCCCAACACTAGTGAATTACTTGTAAAGAACACACAACAATTAGCAGGTTGTCTTGGAGGGCTCTGTTTAATCTTCACTGAAAGGCAGGCTCACAATGTCAGAGGCAAGGAAACAAAGAACAGCATTTGCAATTCAACAGGCTGTAACTCCACAGTGGGTCACAGGAGCAGTCTTTAGCACATAACATGCTTGTAATACTTACCAGTTCCACTTTCCAGTTCTTGCCCGTTGACCACCCATGGAAACCAGTCTGCAAGAGAAGAAGACAGGGGAGTGAGGAAAGGACAGAGAGATGGATTTCTATAGTCCGCAGGCTTCATGAAATTTTTATGAGCTGCTTATCTGTCCAGGAGACACCACTGCCCTCTGCTGTAGGGAGAAATGCTCTCTTCTCTGCCTCGGCCTCCATTGCTGGCTGGGTTTGTTCTTTACAGACCTGGGGATATAGCGGGTCCTGATGCTATCCCTGCTGCTTCCTCCAGGGTCAAAGGCTAGGCACAGGGACAAAACAGTAAATACCTCCAGATCTGCGACTGGACTTTGCGTTTCGGAACCCCCATTTGATGCATTTTGAAAACAAACTGCTCATTGCCTCCCTGCTCTGGACATTGGTCAAAATTCCTATCTCCGTTTTACAAAAGAGGAAACTGAGTAATGGAAATTATTTGCTTGGGGTCACAGATTGAGTCATTGGCCCGGTAAGAAACAGGCTGCAGGTCTTGGAGCTCCTTAGGCAAATAATTAATCTTGTCCATCATCCTGCCTGGGTACGGAGCACAGAGCCGAAGATCTTTCCCATCTGAGCCTCTGGGCACACTGCAGAGGGAAAACAGTGAAGGCTTGGCTGTGCGTGCAGTGTGGAAGAGGAGAAATTGAAACTGAGCTAGACTTGTTCATTTGTCCAAAGAGAAAGGGTTAGAGAGCTGCTTCCTTCAGCAGCCAGGAATAGGAAAATATTTCCTGCTAGCCACAGAGGAGGGAAATGTCTGCATAACTGGGGTGGGATGAAGGAAGGATTTGGCAGGAAAAATCCAGAGATCTGGGGCACTGCAGGGATGTGTGCAGGACCAGCCCAAAAAAAACCCAGTACACCCTGCTATGTATCACAAAGTCAGCCTTTAGCTTTCTGCTGATGGGAGCACTGCATGGGTAAAAACTACCAAGTCTGGAGCTTTTGTCTCAGCTCTTCCTCATTCCAAGAGGAGTTACTCGCAGGCTGCAGAGGGACTCTTGGGATCCCTATATAATCCTGCTTTGCAGCATTACAGGAGTCGCTGGACCCTGCTATTCCCTTCCCCACCCAGCTGCCAGCAAGGGCTCAGCTGCTGGTGACGGACCCAGGGAGAGCCAGACAAGTATAACTTCAGTGCACAATGTAGTGCAGCCCGAAACTTTCCCTGTTCTGGCTAATCTCTGAATGGTAACAAGTAGAGGAGAAAAATTGTATCGAACGCTTTCTCATTTGTTTCTGATACAAAAGGAAGGACACAAATTCTGAAACCATTGCAGGGGCCAGCAGTGCTAGATTTGAAATAAGAGTCGTATGGAAAAAGGGGAGAGGGTCCCCTCCTTTTGTCTAACATTGAAAAGTCAGCTTTTACTAGCTTCCCCTCTCACCCCAGGAGATAACTAGAAAACTGGTCCAGGTCTAAACCAACAGGACACAAGGGAAGTGAAACCCTTGTATATGAGGAGAGGAGACAAAATAGATGACTTTCTTAGCAGATTTTCAATCACATCAACTTATATTTGCTATGGTACTCAATTCATATGCTTTATAAATGATCGGACCTTATTGTCCAAGTTGCAATAAATTCATCCTTGAGGTCTCAGAAAACTGCAACCCTAATTCACCAAATCTGTTGCTCACCCAAAACCAAAAGAGATTATGAGAGACCAGCTAGTGATTCCTGTTGTTTTCCAAGTTAAAACAAAACAACAACAAAAAAAACCCCAAACCAAAAATGCTAAAACAAAATACACAAAAGTAAGAAAAATTCCTTTCAGGGCTCCTTCATGCGTCATAGAAACCATAGCCTTTTTTTTCTGCCTCTGACTTTGCAGGCCACCTACAAAAGCTCGTCTCCTGGATGCCTCACCTCCCTTCTTCACAGTCACAAACATGACATCCTCTACTGTGCACCTTTACAGGAAAAAGTGCTATTGGGAGCAGAATCGGGGTTCGGCATGAGGGTAGGATGGAGGAGAGCAGATTGGAATGACCTGACCTGAGTGCGATAGGTGCAGTCATCTGTCTCCTACATACAGTCTTTCCTGGCTAAAGCTTTTTCCATTCACTGGAATTAATCTTCTTTTGCTGTCTGTCCTGAGTCCCCTGACTACAATGTCTGATGCTGCCCTCTTGTTTCGTTCTTTTTTTGTGTGGTGGTTTTGTTTGTTTTTTAACAAATTCGATCCCACCTGAGTTTTTGCCAAAGTAACTCCAAGCAAAGAAAGAAGTGGAGCAATGAAACAGAACAACAACAACAAAAGCAGAGAGTGGTTTGAACTATGGAGGTTAGGTTTCTCAAAACAGCTGTACCAAAACCTCCAAAACCTCCCGGCAACCGAGTGGCCTGGAATGGGGCTGTTCCAGCAGGAACCACTAGCGACAGCAAATGTTTCACAACTATGACAGAAGAAATTTTGTGGAGCACTACGAAGTGCTCTGCAGTACACGCAAACACAGGTGGTACAGCAGTTCATAGTAAGCACAAAGCACAGCTAACCCTCTTTCTCAACTGGTCCTGGCTGTTTTGCTTACCCAAACATCCCTGCAGTGGAGACTGTGGACCCCTGTCTCTTGTGACTCCCAGTGCTTACTGGAGAGTGGATACATATGGGAACAAGTCCCCAGTTCCTGAATTTTCCCTTACAAGCCTATATCCACCTTGCCTTTCCTGTTTGGTCCTTCCCCCTTCACCATCCATCTACATGTCTGTGTCTTTCTCCTCAGGCCATTGCACATCAGCCTGTGCAGGGAAGTCTGCGTGGCCAGGGGGGAGAAGAAATCCTCCCCCTGGCATAAGGACTCACCAGCTGGGGATGAGGAGAGTGCTAACAGACACCACAGTACACAGGCTCCAGAGATCTTCATCCCTGTGGAGTGGAGGAGAAAGGAGTCAGGGGAAAGCTAAGGCAGGAATGGAGATACCCTCCCCTATAGCACAGAAACTCCTTGCTTGCCACCTTCAATTCCCTCTCAAGACCATTTGGTCTTCCCAGCCTCCCTCCCACCTGTCTCGCTCCTAATCTGACCAGTTTTCCAGGTGCTTCTGAAACATTTTGGATTGAGCATATAACTCCATCTGCTTGCTTTCTCTTTCCACCTCCTCTCTTCAGTCTCCATCTCTTTTCTCACCCAGGTGGCTAAGCCCTCCTCCACACACCCCCCCCAGCATGCAAAGAAAAGTTTCCCCTTGTTATCTCCCTCTGCTCTCTTCTACTTTTAAGTTATCTTGAGGAGCACTGGGAGAACAGGCAGGGTCCCCATCACTTACTGCAGCCCTCGGTCTCCGCTCCCTTCAGCAGCAGACGCTCTCTGTCTTTCCCCTTCAGCCGTCGCCTCCACTTTGGCTATTGGG
>NW_009619133.1:2544-14068 GCF_000690535.1 Cariama cristata | reverse complement strand
CTTTTCTCCGTCCTTTCCCCTCCCGGAGGGAGGGAGGGTGTTAACAGAGAGCTTCTGTCGCCTGTTTTAAGAGCCGGCCCAGCCTTAAACAGTGACATAATGCCTTCCAAGACAAAAAAGGCTCATGCCTAGGGTTTTGACACTTACTAAGTGCATGATATGCACAAATTCAACTTCTCTGCTTTCCTAAGAACTTTTTGTCTTTCACAATTTTGGAAATTTTTACCCTTCAAACTTTTTCAAACATGTATTTCTCTCATTTTTTTTCCTTTTTGACAGTGTAAAAATGAGACTAATGAACAGCGTGTACTGTAGTTTCACTCTGATTTTCTGTAAGGTTTAGGGCACCTCCAGAGGCATTTAAAGAGCTGTGCTGCTGCAGGATCATAAGACAGGAAGCCCCTCTACCCCTGGCAGTCCTTTACTATCCACACATACACTAGAAAACACTGGAAATAGTGAAAATGCTGGATCTGGCCTGCAGCCAACTGAGCTAGATTACTCTGGACTAGTGCACAGAACAAGGTACGTCTTCTCTCCCTTAGAATGCAAAACAATACCATCAGGGATGAAAACATCTGTTCAAAGCATTTTTTTGCTTTGCGATAAAGTCGGTATTATACACAATAAAATGGGAGAGCAAACAGAAATGTACTTATTGTGTCTGATTTAAAAGTGAGAAAAAACAAACTGAAAAGCAATGATGACAAAAAGAACAGTTCATATATAAGTCATATTAGGAAGCTCCATTTTCAGTTACATCAGTTCTGATTCATGAGCACAACTTAAGGCAAAGGAAGATGTCCATTGTAACATATATAAACATTTAGGTAACTTTACACAAGCTGATTGAATCATGAGCAGTGGAAGGAGCAAGGAAATACTGATTCAAATTTCGTTAATGTCTACACAAGAACAACGCAGAGACACCTCAAGGCACTCTGCCTAAGGACTGAATAGACAAGACCCCTTTTCCCCAAGCTCTAGACAAGAGGTCAGAGCTGCAAAGTCCTTCTAAGAGGCAGGCTTGGCACTGCAGAGCAAGCATACAACGCACGCGGTGTTATACAATAGACCCTATCCTACTATTTATTTCCTACAGGACTACTGGACGATTTATATACTTAAGGCCTTTGTGGAATCGGACCCTAACTTATCTGACCAGTAATCAGCGGGCACCACTTCTCTTTCCTTTCTAGATATGATTACCTCTGTCTGAAAAATAGGAAGTATATTTTCTTCCAGCAATAAAAAGTAGTAGAAACTTAAAGTCCTTGTTAAAATTAAAAAATGGTTCGCTAAGAAGAAGAGAAAAAAAAAAATGCAAAACCAGAATTTTCATACTATTTACCCATTTATCCAACACTAATTATATTCTGTTCTTATCTTGCACTTTTCTAAATAAAACCAAAGGAATATAAGCAAAAATGTTTCTACTACAGAAGGAAAAAAGATTTTTTTCCAGGCATTTATTCAAATGAAATTTTTTACAAATCCAGTGTATTAGGTCCCTTCTTTATTCCTCAGGTAAGATTATTTTGCTCCTTGATTTGTAGGTAAAAGTTACAGTTTTTGAACATTAGCTTGAGTTATTTTCTTTAAACTATGTTTTAAATAATACTCACACTAATGTAAGCTGATGAACTTTAGGCTTTTTCTGCATAATATGAAATTAATTTAAAAGGAAAAGAATATGCATCAGCCCACATAAATTTAGTAACTCCTTTAAAACACAACATCAGTCCATGGCTGGACCTGTTAAGTATGTACTTGCCTGTTTATTGCCACCAGTTTTATGCTGTATCCCTTACCTTGGACTTCGCTAAGCAATTAATGTTGATTTTAATATCAAGAAAAGCCTTGTCTTCCACATAATTGCTTCGTGCTTTCTTTGAATATTGCTAGAAGACAAAATAGCAGACAACTGGAAAAGAGAAAAGATAAGACCTAGGATTTCATAATATCCTAATGATTGTACTTCCTCATTACATCCATACCGTTCACATCTGCAGTTAACCAGACAGTAGGCGCAACACAAGTCAGCAGTGTGCCCTGGCAGCCAGAAGGGTAAACCTCATCCTGGGGTGCATTAAACATAGCATAACCAGCTGTTCAAAAGAGGTGATTATCCCACTGTATTTATCGATGGTGCAGCCTCAACTTGAGTGTTGTGTGCAGTTCTGGGCCCGACAATTTAAGATGGATGTTAAGGTACTTGAATGCTTCCAGAGGAGGGCAGCCTACCTGGTGGAAGCGCTGTAAGACATGTCCTGTGAGGAGCAGCTAAGGACTCTGGGTTTGTCTAGTTCGGAGTAAAGGACACTGAGGGGCGACGTCATTGCTCTCTGCAGCTTCCTGAGGAGGGGAAGTGGAGAGGGAGGTGCTGATCTCTTCTGCCTGGGATCCAGTGACAGGATGCATGGAAATGGTTCAAAGCTTTGTGAGTGGAGATTCAGACTTGACATTACAGAATCACAGAATCATCAGGGTTGGAAGGGACCTCTGGAGATCATCTAGTTCAACCCCCTTGCCAATGCATGTTCACCTACAGCAGCGTGCACAGGAAAGCATCCAGACGGGTTTTGAATATCTCCAGAGAAGGAGACTCCACAGCCTCTCTGGGCAGCTTCTTCCAGTGGTCTGCCACCCTTAAAGTATAGAAATTCTTCCTCATATTAAGATGAAACTTCCTGAGTTTCAGTTTGTGCCCGTTGCCCCTTAACCTGTTGCTGAGAACCATTGACCACTGACAAAGTCAGGCCCCATCCTCTTGGCATCCACCCTTAAGGTACTTAGAAGCATTGATCAGATCTCCTCTCAATCCTCTCTTCTCCAGGCTGAACAGGCCCAGTTCTCTCAGCCTTTCTGCATAAGAGACATGCTCCAGTCCCCTCATCATCTTCACAGATGGACTCTCTCCAGTAGCTCCTTCTCTTTCTTGATCTGGGGAGCCCAGAACTGCGCATAGCACTCCAGATGTAGCCTCACCAGGGCAGACTAGAGGAGGATGCTAACCTCCCTCGACCTGCTGGCCACAGCATTCCTCATGCACCCCAAGATACCTTTGGCCTTCTTGGCCATGAGGGCACATTGCTGGGTCATGGTCAACTTGTTGTCCACCAGGACTCCCAGGTCCTTCTCTGCCGGGCTGCTTTCCAGCAGGTCAACCCCCAGCCTGTACTGATCCATGGGGTTATTACTCCCGAGGTGCAGGACCCTACACTTACCCTTGTTGAGCTTCATTAGGTTCCTCTCAGCCCAATTTTCTAGCCTGTCCAGGTCTCACTGAATGGCAGCACAGCTTTCCAGTGTATCAGTCACTCCTCCCAGTTTCATATTATCAGCGAACTTGCTGAGGGAACACTCTGTCCCTTCATCCAGGCCATTGATGAACAGGCTAAACAAGAGCGGATTCAGAACTGACCTCTGGGGAACAACGCTAGCTACAGGTCTCCAAATAGACTCTGCACCTCTGACCACGATCCTCTGAGCTCTGGCATCCACCCAGTTCTCAATCCACCTCACTGTCCACTCATCTAACCCAAACCTCCCGACCTTACCGATCAGGAAGCATTTCTTTATCAACAAGGCGGTGAAACATTGGAACAGGCTTCCTAGAGAAGTGATCGATGCCCCACGCCTGTCAGTGTTTAAGAGGCACTTGGACAACATGCTTTTAACTTTTGATCAGCCCTGCAGTGGTCAGGCAGTTGGGCAGTTGTACTAGACAATCATTGTACGTCCCTTCCCACTGAACTATTCTGTTCTCTTATCACCTTCTGGTTCTATGGGACTTCCCTTTCCCCTTTCTCCATTCCTAACCTTACAGTGAGGTTTTGCTGTTTCAGAGCGGCTTAGAATTTCCCTTCAGTGCAGTGAGAGGAGCAGGCGACTCTGAGAACACAAATTTGCTTTCCACCAAAAATATCTGTTTGCAAGAACTCTGTCTTCATTCCACCCTCTTTTTTTATCTAGGTCTTCATCAATCTTTCTGTTGAAAATAATTTCATGTCAAAAGAAAAGATAGCTCTTCTGTTGCCTTAAAGTAAGTGAGAGCTCAGTGGTAATGAGTGGCACCTATGGGATGTGTCCCTCGCATTTTGGAGATGCTGCCTCTTACTTCTCAGTTCCCTGTAATTGACATCAAAATTTTGAATTTGTGCTCTTCCCCGTTCAGCTTGCGTCTTCATCAGCACACTCTGAAATGTTTTAAACCATTTATTCCTAGATTCTCTCCCCTTTATTCCCTCTCTCCACTTTTCCTCCTTCTTCCTCTTCCTTTATCTCTATTTATTCAGTGAAAACACTGAGAAGCCTTTAGAGAAGATACTTGTGAAATGTTCAAAAGACAGGAAAACCAGTTGTCATACTTTTCTAATTGCAACTATGGTATTAACAGTATGGTATTAATTCATGCTCAGAAAGATCAATTTCGTTTAAGGGTAAAGGAATTTCACCTTTTTCACATGAAGGAACTAAACCCAAGAGAATTCCATTCAAGATTTTCTCTTCTGTGAGACCAAGTTAGAAGCAAATCACTTGCTCTATATTCCTGTTTCCTAACCTATTCATACCATTATTTAGCTGCACCATATATATGACTTTTTAAACATTGGAAACTTTTCTACCAGTCCAATTATTCCTGATATAGCTTTATAGACATACCTGAATGGCAAAAGTTTTACTTAAAATGTAGCATTGTAAAACTATTCATTTCTTCCTAGACAGCTTACAGAAAATTTTTTTTAAGTCTTAGACTGTGACAGGGAGGAATCCACATAATACAAGTTCCCCATCACTGTTGCATTTTGTAGAAATATTTGTCATCTTTTAGAATTTTGTATTCATCAACTGTAAAAGGTAGTACAGAACTCACCTCGTGCCTTTCTTCTGTTCTGCTCTATTCAATTACTTTACTACTTGCCTCACATACAAAGTTTAAAAAAAAACCCAAAACCTTAACTAAATCATATTTTTCGTTACTTATATTGTAGGTTATTAGGCATAGCATAATGGCTATTTTATGAAGCTAAAGAAAAAAAGAAAATACTTTTCCCCTAGTGGAAAACACTATAGGAACGATGAACCACAGCAACTGCTAGAGTATTTTTAATAATTTGTAAGTAAACTGGCCAAACACATCTTATCTCTTATTTTTTAGATGCTAAAAATTATTTAACTTGAAAATGGGTTACTCCCAAGATATAACATATGTGTATGAAGTAACTGTAATAAAAGTATCTATCTCACAAATAAAGTAAATGTTGAAGTAGGTGGTATTTTGTAGGCATGTATTTGAATTGCAGATTCTTTGAGTAATTTCTATATAGCTTAGGTAAAAAAAATATTAGTGCATGATTTTATTTTCTCAGATGCACAGTTTTCCTGTTAATAGCTTCCAATATTTAAACAATCTTAGATTTTAGGTCAGCTAGGTACCAAGCAACAAGGCGCCAACAAACTTTTAAACTTCTTTTAGAACAGAAGATACTTCCCACCTTCAGCATTACACCAGATACTTAGCATGTAGACAGTAGTTCAAACAAAACACAGCAAATAACTTTCAAAACTTTCAAGTTTTTTTTTTCCCAAGCTTTCTCTCTATGTTACATTCAAAGACCATATTAAAATACCACTGATACACATCAATAGATATTTTCATAGCCTTCTGTCAGTTTGATCCTGTTGGAGTGTTTTAGATCTCTGAGGGCACTGAAAAGAAAAAAAAAAACAAAAACAAAAAAAACACAAACAAACAAAACAAAAACACCAAAAACTTTGATGGAATCACCATTTATCTTGAGCGCAACAGAAAAATCAAAATTGGTATCAATAACATGCTTCTACCTTGCTGCTGGTGCATTTTCCTCATCTGTCATTCTTAAACATGGGGGGAAAGGCAGAAGACAGTAGTGACTCATTTCAGTGACATGATCTATCATGCATTTTCAACCAAAATCTCCATGCTGGAGTACCATTTCCCATTTACAACTACCTGTCTGTTTCATTTACACTTAGTAAGTGTTTCATAACCAATTACTTCATTTTTTGTTAATAAATAAAATTTCATCCAGGTTGGACAAGAGTTGCACTGAACATGATACAAACATTTTGCTGAGTATGTACCCTTTTTTTAACTACTTGGCATGATAGCCAGTACTTGAATTGTTAGTGTGTAGAATTTCTTTTTTAAACTATGGTGGTAAGAACCTTTCTCTTATGTTCATAATTTAGTGCCTTTTTGGCAAATATGTGAGACATAGTATTTATTCTATAAGTCTCATACATGCACAAACTCCTTCTGAACTGCACAGAAACATATTTGCATAAAGGATCAGGCGTCTACCAAGCAGGGGCAGTCCAACTGCGTTTTTGCTAGACTATCGCCATTCCTTCTGGTTGGCATCTGCCCCATAGTTATCACGACCACAAACACTGCTGGACAATAAAATATCATAGCATAATATCATTTGGAATCCACAAGAATTATGGAATTGTCTCAGGTGCAGCGTACTGGTTATGAAGCTGAACTGACTATACAACACACAAGTCATTCACAGGACCCTTTAATAGCCAAAACAATACCTTACACAATCCACAGAACACGTCCCTTATTTTTATCTATTCTAATGAATTAGGAAAATATTGTTGAGAAATACATATTGTTTTCAAAAAAATAAAACCATCCACACAAACAGCTACCATTATTTGTTATGTGGATATTATTCAGCTATTTAAAACCAAAATTTAGCTTACAAGATAATGTTAGCAAAAGGACATCTTTCAAAACACGATCCAACTAATATAGCTTGATGTTAATAAAGAGTATTACATACACTTGAAATTGCTCAGCTTTGGAGATGGGGTGTTTGATATCAGTCTTAATCCATTCTGCACAATTACATGTCAATACATCTGTCCATATCAGTTCACTTTTTACCCATTCTACATGGAAGAATATGTTTATTCAATTGGTATTGCAGTTCTGAATAAGATGTTAATTTCCCTTAGCCCCTTCAAACACCTACTCTGTTATCTGCTTGTCAATCAAAATATCACATTCATCCTTTGTCCAGAGCCTTCAAGCGAAGTGACTTCTCTTCATAGCATAGCCCACAATCTTTTTTTCTTAGACCTTACAGCTGACTATTCTAAAATACTTTCAATTTGTCTAGACACACCTTGCCCTAAAGATCCAGTTCAAATCACTTTGTACTGCTTATTTTCTTCCAGTTTTTCAGTTTCTGGATTTGAACACTTTACCAGCATTGGTTGTTCTCCAATACCAATAAAAATTAAATCATCAAGATGTGGAAGACAATGACTTGAAAGTTTGAGTTAGATATCTGCACCTTTGTGTGGTAACGAGCTTTAAAACAATTACAGCTTGCACATGTTTAGACAAAAAAAAAAAAAGGTTTGTTTATACTGGTGGACAGATATACACGATCTAGACCCCAGCAAGATGTCTCAATAGGATATGAAGACTGGTACAGAAAATCATGATGGTAGAAATTGAAAGTCAATCTTGACTAGAAAGATGTAGCCAGACTGAAGGATATCTGAAGGATACACAGCCCCTTCCATTTCTCCAGAAATATTTCAAAGCGTAAGTTCAAGTTCGCACTTTCAGTGGTGAGGGAAAAAGGCTCATCAACTATTGCTGTCTCTGAAAGAAGATAGCTTCCTAAAGAAGCACTTGAGAATAAACACAAAGTAAAGGTCAAAGCTCCAGAAATCACATTTAACAAATGATGCAATCAAATTTTCTTAGCTACATAGATTTGTGTGATCTTTAAACAGACTGAAGATACTGAGGTTTTATTTTAGAACATTCCTTTGGTGCCAGAGTTTCTTTGTAATTTTGATTGGTTTATAAACATTGTTAATTGCACTAGCAAATTCAGAATATGGAAACCAGAAGTCACAGGAGTTTATATCTTGAATATTAAGATGCCCCCTTTTTTTAACAAAAAGTAACTTATTTGCTCCCGGTGACACCATTAAAACATTTTTTAAATTGTCTAAAGAAAAAGATAGTAAATTAGTAAAAATATGAATTCTAAATATTCATTAAAACAGTCTTCTCTAAGTTGAGTCCAGATTTTAAAGTGTTTGGAAACTGAACTGATTACCACATGAAAATCAGCCCCACTTGAAAAAGATCTTTCAAGTCAGGCACTCATATTTGGCACAATTTCTCTGGCAGAATCTGTACACACCCTGAAATCTGAGCCAAAGTCCACAGAATGAAGAAATGTAGATAATATAAGCTATCCACACACAAAAAGGTGAAAGTTTCCTTTTTGAAGTTGTTTTACACAGTTAGTGCACAGTTAGTGCTTTCTGACAGTAGTCCAGAAAGCACAGAAATAACAAGGGCAAAAAATTGGGAAAGCAAAACCATACAAACTTTATGTCATACAAAAAGTCAATACATTTTACAATAGCACCATTTTGCTATTGTCACTTAGGAATTGAGGAGGAATCTTTTTATATTTCACTGATCCAACAGAGAGAAACTGCCAACAAAACATGTAAGAGTGTTAGTTTTTACTTCAAGGATTTTGTAGACCTGTTTCTCAGAATTTTGATATATAACACATCAGAACAACATGAGAAAGAGTTCCTGATATAGGTGTTCTCTATCAGTTCCCATGAAATTGTCTTGAATTATCTGACGAGGACAGATGGCTGGTTTACTTGCATAGTACAAGTGACCACACAAACTGTATTTTCTAGCTATAATGCAATTGCTATGTACACAGAGAAAGGCACTCATGGGGCATCTCATGGGAAACGCAGATGACTAGCAATAGTAAACGCATAGCAAGATACAGATGGAAAAAAAGGATAGACATATAACAAGAGAAAGCATTCTTCTTACACAATTCTCTCTTCACAATTCTATAAACCCTTCAATAATAAAAGTATGTTCCTCTTAGAGACTGAGAAGAAAAGTTGCATGACCTATGTTTACTTTTATTGCCACCCTAGTTCTGTCTACCAATATGTTCCATTAAAGTGAAGTAGTGTCACCAATGAGCACCAGTGACATCAACAAATGTCACTACAGAATATACTGTCGTGTTCCAAGTTTCATATTTAGTCCTTTTCTCTCACAGCAAAAACATTACAGTAGGTTTCCTGAAGAACTTTAGTTTTTCTAACTGTACAAAGTACTATTTGGTGACTACCTTTATAATAGAGAAAGGAAATTGTACGGAGAGAAAAAAAAAAAACCACAAACCCAAAAAGCAAAATGTACAAAAGACAGACCTTTTATATGCAGCTGTACAATACGAAAGCCAATAATATTATCAGTGCTAAATGAAGACAGGAAGAAAACTGGACAAATAAAAATACAGAGGGAAAACTGTCCTAGTTGGAGTCACAGATTTCCAAAAAATGGTGAAAATAACTGTGTAAATGTCTACATAGGCCAGAATAAAAATAACCCTTATCCAATCCTTAACACAACGTATTAAGTCTTGAATATAAAATAAGTCAAAGTTCATGGCTTTAACTGATGAGTCAGCACCACTGTGCAACAGTTGGGCAATTGTATTATGTCTCATGTCTCTGCCATGGCAGCTGAAAAAACATGGGACATTTCTGGCATGACAGCTGAACAGTTCCTGGATGATGCAACAGCAATACTTTGGCTGAAGGACCCATATCAATCACCACACACTGGTACAAATCACTCAATTCTATTTCTCAGTACCTCCTCTCTTTTGCCCTCTCACTATGGTATCACTGATAGCAAGTTTATAGTACTAAGCGTCAGCATACATGCATGTGGCAGACAGATGAGTGGGCATTTACCTTAAATATTTTTGGCGCATAAGATGTGCTGGCCCTGCGAAGAACAGGGACAACAGCTAACAGCACATGTGCAGGATGCCAGTTATCACCCAGGATGCACTGATCCTGCGCTGAACTAGACCACACCCACCCTCACATGGCATCACGCCCATCATGCATATGCATAAATTTTCCTGGAGCCGGGTGGAGATTTTGGGACTTGAACTGTATAGAAAGGATAACACCAGAAGCTGGGCTGGGACCCACCACCAAGGTACCGGAAGAAAGAGGACTAATGGGACACCACTGAACCCATGAGTGGTGAAATCTTTATCTGACTGTCTCTCTCTCGGTCTCTCTCTCTCTCTTTCTCTCTCCTCCTCTCTTTGTGACTAGTTCTAAGTAAAACATGCAGCTTGGGACTTTTTTATCTAGTTACATCATCCAGTTCAGTAGTAGTCATTGAGTTATTGTATCTACCCACATGCTTTGTATTTAGTATTAATAAATCACAAAACTGGTTGGTTGATGTCGTATCACCTTAATTCAGTACAAGGAAATTAAGAACTTGGTCATTGATCCCAAGGGGAGGGAGGTCATCCTAATGAGCTCCTTTCGGGTCGTGACGTTACAGTGCAATACCACCACAGCAAAACAGACTGGTGATTCTTCCCCAAATGTGTGAATAATTGCTCAAGAGCAACTGCTGCATCATACCCTGAAAAATGCTGTCAGGAGCAGTGAGTACAATGTACTAAAACAGTTTTGAGAAGCATCTCTTGAACATGCTGGTGATCCAGAGGGTAGTGTCAGAAGTAACTTAACTCCAACACAGGCATCAGTCTCAAAACCAAGACAGGAATCACCTGTATGACATGGTAATGTCACAAGAGTTTTCCATAGGGCTTACAAAATTCTCAGTTAAAATGAGTTACCAGTTGCCAAGAGAAATGCCAGATGAAGCGTTCTGACAGCACTGTTGTAACTATTTAGTGGGATGTTGCAAGGCCTAATTGTTTCTCATCTTTAAAAAAAGAAAATCTTTGAGGCATGACACATCTTGTAGTAAGTGTGTTGTGTATGCTTTGAATTACATTTGCTTTGGGTTTTTGTTTACCTCAATCTGATCACATCACTGCCAAGATCTGGTTTTATTTGTACTCTACAGAAAAATTCAGGAATAAAAGCAATCCTTGGCTAATACTAGATATGTTTAGGTCTTTAATATTATGTCAGACAGCAAAGGTTATATCTAGAACTATCAAAAATAAGTTTACCTTGACAGGAAGGCTGGGCATGCAAAGTAGACTAAAGTCATTTGCAGCACAGAAAAGATTAGTCCTATCTTTTTGGGAATCATGCTCTTTTGTTTTACCTTGCCTTCTACACATACATTTGTTATCAGAAGGCAGCGGGATGTCACAAGATGTATTGGATGCATCAGCTTAGATGCTCCAGGCTCTTACCCGACAGAGAAGACTCAGATCAGATCCTGGATTCCTCTTCATTCATTGCTAGCTGACTAATCATAACTTTATATAATCACTTTGACTCATTTGGTTTGTGGGAATTACAATGCAAACATGAATAGCACATTTATGTAGAAGTTAACAGTTTCCTCTATTGAAGTTGTTGAGGAAATTTTGTCTACCCTTTGAATACCAATACTACATTTATACTTCTGTTGGTGGGAAACCATTCAGAATAAAAAGAGGAA
>NW_009619133.1:0-2513 GCF_000690535.1 Cariama cristata | reverse complement strand
CCTGCTGATGATATTCGGTAGGCAATATTATTAAGTCACTTAACATGTTTAATAAGTCTGAAGTTTCCCAAACTCTACTATCATTTCCACATTATGTCCTTTTGGCACTTCTGAACATAAATATTCATCTGTTGATACATTTTAGTGAGTATATTAAGCACAAGAATTTCTACAGTAATTGATCTTCTCTGAGAATCTATATATATGTTCATTTCTACTACAATCTTATATTAAGCTTTTCACTTTTCTTTGCTCAGCTTTGGACAGTTTCAGAGAACTCTGCTGTAACTGGTCAACATTACAGAATCTCTCAGCGTCACCGAAATTGGGAGTAAAACTCCTTAACATCAATGTAGTATTAAGAAGCAGGCATTCTCTTTATTGCAATGCTGGATGCACGCAGGATCGCTCCACCTAACACATATACCCAACCGTTACCGTGAACAGATTATATAGATACAACTGATTACATAGTCATTGTAATTCTTGGAATCAGGATGTATATTCATTATTTTTCCCTGAAATCATTTATATATGGTGCCTCCCATTCGGGCATGTGCAGTTAATTATGGGAAGGGTTTTCTGCGGTCTTTTAGGACCCCTGGTGGCCGTTCTCTGGTGTTTGCTGGATGACCTCCTTGTCTTGAGTTTGTGCAGTTCAGTCTTGTAGGTGTGGCACAGGGAATTTGAAGATTGTCGAGTTCAAGTTAATTAATCGAATGACCACTTTGCCAAGTTGTCATACAACTCATCCATGCTCAATAGTTTAACACAATCAGTTCCAGGTGTTCTCATCGATTTCCAGGACTTTACTCCCTTCACAAATCCCTTATCAATCAAAGTAATCTTGACCAAAATTCAAAGCAAGGTAAAATCAAAACCTTGTAATTATTAACTACACTTCCAGTACAATACTACTAGTTTTCTTACACAAGTAGCTTGTTGTTCTGATGATATCACTTTCAACAAAACTTAATAGCCAGTTCCAACTAGGTCATGTAAAAAATCTCTTAAAAGTTATCAAAACAGAAAGTTATTCTAGAAATGTTTACCATCCCAAGACTCAGCCTAAGTCTTATTGCTTGCTAGCATGTACATTTTTTTCTCTCCTCTACTGCAGAGAACCAGCACACCTACACCCAAACATTCAGCCAGGTCTACTCTTGCTCTAATGTACTCTCAGCCAAATGAACCGAAGCATGACCCAAGACACACTTACCTCTGCTGTCATAGCCCTGTAGTGTCCACAATGCACACAGCACTAGCTCAACAAAGCTAGTGCTGCTTCCATATAGGAACTTACTTGCTAGTATGGAAGACACACATAGCAAGTACAGGTAAAGTCAAACAAAATACCAATACTCACAGGCAAACAACATAAAACTGATTTTCAATGACACTAGAACAAAAGAGGTACTACTGATAACAGAAGTAAAATAAAACACGCAGTTATTGCAATTGTGAATAGGCATTAACTGTGGCAGCTATGACACACTAGGGTATTTTATTCACTCTTGCAATTGCAAAGCAATTGAAGTGCTAATGATCAGTACTGTCCCAAATGAGGCAGCTCTCAGTGCTATTCAAGTTACTTAATATTCCAGCAGTCATGAAACTTTTCAGGGGCAGTAGCAAAGGCCAAGCCTCACAGTGTTTCTATCTACCACACACTACTACTGATTTCATCTTCAGATGCCTAGTTGGAGTTTTGTGTGTGTGTGTTTGGGTTTTTGCAGTAAGCTGAAGCCATTCACTGCGAAGAGAAAAAGAAAACTTTAATAACCAAATAGTAAAACACAGCCAAGCAAAGCCATTCATAGAATCATAGAATCACTACGGTTGGAAGAGACCTCAAAGATCATCAAGTCCAACCGTATACCCAATGCCACCATGCCCTCTAAACCCACTAAACCATGTCTCAAAACACCACATCTAAACATTTTTTGAACACCTCCAGGGATGATGACTCCACCACCTCACTGGGAAGCCCATTCCAACACCTAACAACTCTAACAGTGAAGAAGTTCCTTCTAATATCCAACCTAAACCTCTCCTGGCGCAACTTGAGACCACTCCTCATAAGACTTTTTCTCCAGGCCCTTCACCAGCTTTGTTGCTCTTCTCTGGACACACTCCAGCAGCTCAATGTCTTTCTTGTAGTGAGGGGCCCAAAACTGAACACAGTATTTAAGGTGCAACCTCACCAGTGCAGAGTACAAAGGGATGATCACTTCCCTAGTCCTGCTGGGCACACTATTTATGATACAGGCCAGGATGCTGTTGGCCTTCTTGGCCACCTGGGCACACTGCCGGCTCATGTTCAGCCGGCTGTCGACCAACATTTTTCCGGCGGGGCCCTGTCCCAGCCACTCATTCCCAAGCCTGTAGCATTACATGGGGTTGTTATGACCCAAGTGCAGGACCCGGCACATGGTCTTGTTGAATCTCATACAGTTGGTATCCATCGATACAGCCTGTCCAGAATCCTCTGTAGAGCCTTCCTATCCTCAAGC
>NW_009619132.1:42220-43543 GCF_000690535.1 Cariama cristata | reverse complement strand
CAGCTGGCAGGACGTGTGTCGGCATGCCCGGTGACAGGGCAGAGATCCGCAGGCCAGACCCCTGAGAGCTTTAAATGCCAGCTGAGGTACAGGGACATAAATCGGGTATTTTGAAAGAGAAGGAACTGAGGAAACCCTGAAGGATTGGTGAGGAGTTCTGGCACGACAGCAACCACACACGTGTAGCAGTGTACCCCTGAGGTGGCGCGGCTTAAAACAGCTGGGAGGCCACAGTGAGACTCTGAGGTCACTTTGCACTTACATGGAGAGGAATGTAATTTATAAAAATTTTACTCCAACCCACAGTTCTGTATGAACTGACAAGTGATAGCGATTTAGCCTGGCCCCAGGAGTCCTGCTAGTTGCCTTTGACAAAGTGTATTTGCAGTATTTTGTGGGTCTGTATTTAGGCCCTCTTTTAATCAGTGTGTTTGGATTGATCCCAGTAGAAATCACAATTTACTAAACATCTCGGAGGCACATTTCATGCAACCCCCAAGGAATTGAGTAACAAAGCCCATTTATTACAGAGCAGACTATTTGTGGTTTATTTTCTGTGATGGCCAACATGCAAAGAGTCAGTTACTGGTCTAATGATGATCCCAGAATAAACCACAATGCTCTGTGGCGAGATACAAAATAACAAAATTAATTTTTAGTTTGACTTTGCAGAATGAGCAGAGTGAGTCACAGAGAAGCTATTAGGAAAACCCACATGTACAAGATGCATTGAGACCACCTCTTTGAGATCAGACAGCAAGTGCGTGCACTAGCATTCACATTTAGCCTGATGTTACTCGTATTTACCCCAACTGTGAAATGGCTTCAGGAAATGCTCCTGTTTAGCTTTTCCTCTTGCATATTAGAAGCACTTCATGACTTCAAAATGAAATAGCTGCTCTGTCCGAGTCTTGTTTCTCTTCATTCCTAAGCTAACTTCTCACATCATCACTGCTACCTACAGCGAAGACAACAGGAACATCTATTAGCTAATACCTCATACAATCTACCCACAGCCTGGCACATTACATTGCTGTAAGATTCTTTCAGTACAGGAAAAAAAGCAGAAGGCAGCATAGAGCAGGAAAAGAATGACCTAGTGACAGGAACACATGCAGAATAGATGGAATTTAAGCTGGATTGCTAAAGGAGAGGAACTGATGCTATGGTTAAGCATAGAACAGTTAGTAACAGCTGTGCAAAACAGGGACAGACCCCCTTCTTGGCAATGTGGATTTTAGATGTGTCAACAGCAGCATCCAAAAAATTTAGACCCCCAAATACAGGAAAAGTAAGCGAGGCCTCCTCTGCAAAGAAAATAAC
>NW_009619132.1:39142-42189 GCF_000690535.1 Cariama cristata | reverse complement strand
AAGAGCATTTCATTCAATAGCAGGATTCAAGTCTAGTAATGCTTGTTACTCACCCAAAGGGAGGGGCACTCATTTAGTGGCAATAAGAGAAGATAGCAAAAAGGACATAAGAGAGACTAAACTGAATTAAGGAATTTGGGCAGGAAAGTTTGATTTAACTGTCATTTAAACTTACATATAAACAGTCAGAGTGTATGAATGGTTGGGTGGTTACAAGATAGACAGCAGAAACCAAAACCATCCTCTTTTCTTTTTTTAACAGAAACCCAGTAACTTATCACATAGATCAGTTATATGTAGATCTTTGAAGGTAGTTTGATGGTTCTATTTCTTTCTCTCTCCACTGCTAGATATGAGAAAGTTTAGAGTTTGAGGCATTTGAAGTTATCAAACTAAAACCTAAAAGCAAAACAATTAGAATCTAGAGATGCTGAACAACCATCAATAAAAATATTGTTCTGGTCTTGAACAAATTTGAAAAGAAATAGCAAACTGCATTACATCTAGTGTGCCGCTGAGAATTTTATAAAGTTGAGAGGCTATTGTTTCTTAAACTAATATTAGAGCATTGTCTTTGCTTCCTTTTACCCAGGGTGTTGAGACCTCCCCTTTAGAGCTGGTGGAAGCTATTTGGACATACATGCCACAAGTTTATATTTTAGGGAGGTTTCATAATCTTATTTCTATAACACAAGTGTTATTAAATCAAAAATAAAAGACCTGAGGGAATGAATGCATTCCTTCATGCTTTAAAGAAAAAAAAGTTTATAACCCACTGACTCTCAATACTTACCAGTCTCCCAAAGAGATGTTTCTAAGCATTAATCTTCCAAGACAATGAATACTCTCCATCCCAACTGATGACAAAATTGGGCACTAACTACATACAAAGTGGCTAGCAAAAACTCATCAACATTTCAAAACTTAAAGCTTCCAAGGGAACAACTTACTAAATACCCATCTAGCTCCAAACAGAAACTTCATGTTGAGAAAATCTTCTAAACTCAACACATTTACTATAACTCCTCATTAACAGTTTATGTATCACTTTTCTTGTATCTACTCCATCGACATAATTCTTAAACAATACCTTAACATACCCCAAAGCCCAACCCATCACTATTTTCTTCCAAGAAGAGTCTTTAACTCTGTATTTATAAGAAATCAGTACCTGATGTGTCTCACCTGCATCACTGAGTCAGTAGTTAATATTTTTCTCCTCTCTCCACAGCTGATACCTGATAAAAGTGAATCAAATGTATTCTGAAATACAGGGTTCCTCTTACATGTCAGTAGTATTTTCACCAAGGTTTAAATATCTAGCCTCACATTTTTGTGTCTTCTTCACATAGAAATACTCTCTTTTAACAAGGTTAAACTTTGAAAGAATGAGTTCTACTTTCTGATATGCACATGTCCCTCTTCACCCTGAAAAAACTGAAGAACATTTTATAAAAACTTTGGGATTAGCATAGCACTGATGCTGTAAAAATATTTACTTCTTATTGATAATACTTGCTGTTGTCTACCTGTTTCACTGAAATGCTACCATACTATCCATATCCGTACCCGGATGTTACAACTCATGTCTGCACTGGCCATGAGACATAATTTAAATATAGAGAATTCTGGGACTACGTGTGTCTTCCCTTTAGGGAGGGTGGTCTCAGCTTGGACAATTACATACCTGTTTGCAATAGTATAAATCCGTACTGTTACCAAAATCCATAGTGCTCTTAGCAGTTGAGGTTTGCAAAGTCATAGATACATACATACCAAATCCATAATGCTCTTAGCAGTCAAGGAGGTTTACAAAGTCATGAAATCACTTCTCACTAATTCTTTAATTATGGAAGGAATTATGGAAAAAATTATGCATGCATTTGTAAAACAAATTTGGTTCTGTGAAGTAAGTTCATTCACAGGAGAAATTACCTCTCTAGTGGTACTTGGACCCTTCTGAATTATATTTGCAGTTTCATAAATGGGAAGACCATCTACTGCCAAGGTGTTTTGGTTGCACTGAGTGGAACTGTCTCGTCTTCCCTGACTATAAGCTACCCAGGGATGTCTTCTATTGACCCGCCTGATGGAAGCTGTTGTGATTTCTGCCAGCAAGAAAGAGATAGTTCAGCTGCCCAGTAAGCATGTTCAGAATAGCCATGTAACATGCTTTGGTTGCTTGAAAACATGGAGGCATTGTGTAGAAATTCATATGAACTACTAGCTGTTTAATTTCACACAAGTGACAAGGGGTATCTGTTTTTGTCAGTTTGTGGGAGGATTACAGGGAGTCCTTTGTGGCAGACTGCCAGTGGCATTGAGAGGTGCCATCTGCTAACAGTCACCAAATACACCTCTCCTCTCCTTTAAGAGGGTGTGGAGTCTGTTAAAATGTCAGGCCTAAGAGGCTGTGTTGCAAGATAGAATTCAAAAATAAAAACAGCTTCCAGAAATACAATACATTCTTAGTAAGGTATGTACAAAAAATAAAATGGTATAGCATCTCAGTGTCTGCACTTTCCCCTCAGGCAGGCATGGCGTGGAAGGCAATAGGTACAGGGGTGATATTTTGTGATTTCACAGATTTACAAAGGGAGCAAAAGAGACCGCGTCCTCCCTTGAGGTTCTGAATTTTATTCCTGCTCAGACAAGAAAACTACGGTAAGAATTGGACTCAAAAGGGAGCTATAGTTAAATGTATATTTGGAGTTGGGAGGTGGAAAAAAATTCACAGCCTCCTGCTTCAGGTTAGGTAAAGTTAGAATTGGGGTAGGGAACTGAGGGCCATCGGAACTGGAAGGAAACTGGAGTCCTACTCATTGTGGGAGATGGGTGGGAGCTGGGGCCACAACAAGCTATATGCTTGTTGGGAACGGAGAGGGAGCTCCCTTGTTTTGTCATTCCCCTGTTTGGAAGGGTGTGAGTGCTTCCCTATCAAAATCCTCAAGATTTCCTATAAAGTCATACTGAAGTGTAGTCTATGAAATTAAATGCAGCTTTGGTCCTTGCAATAATGGGCTTGTTAACTGCAGGAGTGGAAACCA